>NC_088349.1:37712500-37995000 GCF_036884655.1 Musa acuminata AAA Group
AACTCAATAGAGTCTCCAATAGCATCAAAAAAAGATCCTGCATGGAGTTATAATTATCTGAAGGATCCGAAAGATCCTAATGCAGTGACTTGCATATTCTGCGATAAGACTACTGGAGGTGGTATTTTTCGTGCAAAACAACACCTAGTAGGAAATTTTAAGAATACAGTAGCTTGCAAAAAGTGTCCACCTGAGGTAAAAGAAGAGTTGCTGAGTTATATGAATGAAAAGAAGACACAAAAGAATGAATCTTATGAGAATTTACCAGAAGACAATGTTGAACATCTCAGGGACGAAGAAGAAGATTATTTTATGAGTATTAACTCAAGTGAAAAAAAAGTATACGACAAAAGAGAAAAAGAAGTTCTGAGTACTAAAAATGGTAAAAAAGGACCGATGGATCTATATATGTTTCAAGGATCCCAAAAACAACAAGGCCAAGTAGGAGGCTCAAAATTTAAACAAACAAATATAAGTGATGCTTGTGATAAAAAATAAGAAGAAGAACAATTCAGCACATTGCTCGCTTCTTCTATCAGGCTGGTCTTCCCCTTATTACAACTCGTTTAGACAGTTTTAAGGATATGATTGAAGCTATTGGAAGATATAGTGCAGGATTAAAACCTCCAAGTTAATATTATGAGATGCGAGTTCCATTGTTGCAAAAAGAGTTGAATTATACAAATGACTTACTAAAGGGTCATAAAGAATCATGGGCAACACATTGTTGCTCTATTATGTCAGATATTTGGATTGACAGGAGGCGCAAGAGTATAATTAATTTTATGGTTAATTGTTCTTCAGGGACTATGTTTGTAAAGTCAATAGATGCTTCATCTTTTGTAAAATCTTGAGATAAGATATATGATTTACTTGACAACTTCGTGAAAGAAATTAGAGAACAAAATATCGTTCAAATAATAATCGACAATGAAAGCAACTATGTATTAGCTGGTAATATTAATCTTTTAAAATTTTTAATTATTTTATCTTCAATTAAATGTGTTAAACTCTTAAGTCTAATCATTTTTATTATCATTTGTCTCAAGTAAATTGCTTGAAACAAAAAGACCACTTATATTGGACTTCATGTGCAGCACATTGTATTAATTTAATGTTGGAGGATATTGGAAAGATCTTAGACATCAAGAAAACCCTAGAAAGGGCAATTTTTGTTGTTGGATTTTTTTGGGCTTTGAATATGATGAGAGAATTTATAGGGAATAAAGAATTAGTGAGATATGGTGTCACCCGATTTGCTACTTCATTCTTGACATTACAGAGCGTGCATCGTCAAAAACATAATCCGAGAAACATGTTTACCTCTGAGAAATGGGTGACAAGCAAATGGGCAAAAGAAGCAAAAGGCAAGAGGGCTACTGATATCATCTTAATGCCATCCTTTTGGAATCATGTAGTTTATACATTAAAGGTAATGAGCCCTTTTGTTCAAGTCATTCGGTTGGTGGATAATGAAAATAAGCCTGTAATGGGATATATTTATGAGGCTATGGATAGAGCAAAGGAGACGATTAAAAGGTTTTTTAATGAAAATAAAGAAAAATATGAGAAATTTTTTACAATAATTGATGAAAGATGGAATTATCAATTTCATCGTCCCTTACATGCAGCAGGATATTATTTGAACCCTGAATTCTTTTATAAAATTAAATCTGTTGGGTTTGATGCATAAGTTTTGGATCGGTTATATCAGTGCGTTGCAAGATTAGTTTCCAGCCTTGAGGTTCAAGATAAGATTATTCATGAATTATCTTTATATAAAAATACCGAAGGTCTTTTTGGAATTCCAATGGTCGTTCGATCCAGGACAACTACGTCTCCAAGTATTAATAATTTGATATAATTAATTTCATATATATTATGTTACTATGTTATTGCTAATAATAACATAAATTTTGTAGCTGAATGGTGGAGTCTATTTGGAAACTTCACTCCGAACTTACAGCAATTTGCTATCAAAGTACTTAGTTTGACATGTAGTGCTTCGGGTTGTGAGCGAAACTAGAGTGTCTTTGAGCATGTAAGGATCACTAAATATTTTTATTTTAATTAATTAATTTATTTAGATAGATATATTAATATATTTTTAAATTATATGACATGACAGATTCACTCGAAGAGAAGAAATCGGTTGGAACATCAACGATTGCACAATCTTTTTTACATAAAGTATAATTAAGCTTTGAAGGCTCATCATGATTTGTAAAATAGAATCGATTCAATCTCATCGTAAGATATTGATGATTCAAATGAGTGGTTGGTAGGAGAAATGGGTGCTAACTTGCAAGATGCCGAAGACGAGCTTGTATTTGAAGATGATAGATTGACATAAGGAGATGTGGCAAGAGCTTCAGGTGCTGGAGAATTACAAACATATATAAGACATATGACAAAGAGAAAAATGAGTGCAAAAGCATCAAGCTCGGCTCCTGCTATTATTGAAGACATAGAGAATTAAACATATTTTGATGAAGAGGAAGAAGTCGAAGGATAAGAGGAAAAAGACGAATTTAATGAAGATTATTTGTATGAAAATGACGATAATATTGATTATGATGAATGACTTTGATGTAAAATTTTATTATTTTGAATGTTAAAACTTTTTGTTAATGTGACATTGTGATTTTGTATCTTAGATTTTCTTAATTTAATAGCATATTTTTATTTAAAATTTTAAATAATTATATTTATTAATTATATTATATATTTTTATATTTTAGCCCTCGCTTCGCTCGGACGAGCGCCTAGCGCCTCGGGCGTTTTTGGACCTTGGCGCCTAGCGCTTTTTAAATCACTGGAAGGAAGATGAAAGCAAAGAGGAGGAAGCATACCCAGAATTAGTGGCACATGGTGCGCACTATGAGCAGCATATGCGCGACGACAACTGATAGCAGGCAGCTCGTGGGCAAAGAGGGCTCGCATTCTAAACCATTTAATAAATAGTTTTTTTTTTTAATAAGTTAGATCTAAACACCCAAAACAAGGGGGGTCCGCGTATCTATTCAGAGACTGCTAAACATCGCCCATCTCATACCGGTCTAAACAAAACAACATCCCATAAATTAACCCACAAGAAATCTTATAGTCCATTCTGCTAGTTTTTGACATTCTACATCTTTCTTTGATATCAATTGAACTAAAGTCATGCATATCATGAGTACAAACCAAAACTCTTTCTACTGATGGGGTATACACCCAGTCTCATGGAAAATGAGGGCTAATTAGATATAATTTCAGAAATGGTAATTTATCATAAGATCTTACTACTGCTATATGAATATGTAGATTCCAAATATCCAAGAACAGAACCACGTAGCATGCTTGCATTGTTAAACTCCTAACTTTACAGGAATATCAGTTTTAGATTTACCTCATGATGTTTTCATGTAACCAAAAATCCTTTCCCCTTAACAAAATAAAGTTCCACAGGATATTAATGTTAAATGTGCTACTTGTCCTATGCAGAAATTTGGTCAAAATGGTTTAGCGCTATCAAGACAAACATTTCGACACAATTAAATCAATATTTGAACTACATTATACCAACAAAAACACTATAATCCAACTATTTAGGGTCAATTATGTGAATTATTTCCCATCATTGACGTCTGAGTATAATCATCAAACAATAAGGTAAAAGCTTAATTGGCTCAGAAACATTCAATCATATCTTCGTCATGTGGCAAATCCCAAATATTAAATGTGCAAATATAATAAATTCAAATAATTATAATACAATCCACATAATTGAGGTGAGAGGAAAGAAACATGCAAAAAAAGCAAAAAAGATAAAGATAAAAATGATCTTTAAGCTCCGACTTAGGGGCATTAAAGTCACCTGGAAATAGTCTTTGCTTGAAGTGTGAGCAATTGTACCTAAAGGCAAAATGAATCTAGTGAATTAAGAGAGGCGAAAACTATTGGCATCCCTATAGTTACGAAAGTGAAACATCTAAGTCAATTTACCCATACACCATTAATTTTACCGATATAAACATAAAAATAAAGAGCAAAAATGTACTCTTAATGTTCCAGTTGGTCATGGCAAACAACGTCAGTGGTGGCAAACGGCAACGCCGCGGGTGACTATTGTGGATGAGGAGAACGACGATGAAAGATAAGGGTCGCTATGCATCTACATCGACGTCGACGCAGTTGCCGAGCGGGGAAAGGGTCACCGATGCAGATGTAAGGTGACGCTACTCGGCATATGCATCGATGGCCCTTTTGCTCGGCAACTACGTCGCGCCGACGTAGATGCAAAGTGGCATCACTCAGCATCTGCATCGACGACCCTTGCAGATGCAAAGTGATGTCGCTAGGCAACTACATCAATGTCGACGTAAATGTAAAGCAACGTCACTCGGCAACTGCATCGACGTCGACACAAATACAGAGCGACATCACTCGGCAACTACGTCGGTCGCTCTGCATTTGCATCGACGCCTACGCAGATGCAGAGAGACACCGCTTTGCATCTACATCAACGCTGATGCAATTGCCAAGTGAAGAAAGAGCCACCAATGCAGATGCTGAGCAGCCCTTTAGCCACTCGACAATGCCAACGACGCCGACGCCGATGCCGATGCAGAGGCACTCTTACCTCTCACTGCTACTCTCCTCATCCACAATAGCCACTCGCAACTCCAAACAATGCCACCATCCGCCACCACCGACGTCATCCACCATCGTCAACTAGAATGCTAAAATTACCTTTTTGTCTTTTGTTTTTGTATTTCCGTCGATAAAACAAACAACGTTATGGTAAATAGACCTAAATGTTTATTTTCGTAATTATAGGGATGCCAATGAAACTTTTTAAAGCATAAGGACCGAGATGCTAAAGGTAGTTAAATACAAGGGGTATTCTTTAATTAGTTCTTTGATTTCTTAAAGCATATAAACACAACACATTTATATAAAAGGTATATGATTACAACTTGGGCATGAAGATGCACAATATTTCTCAAAAGATTATTTATGCTGAACCATTTTTGTTATCCAATTTGCGATTATCAAGGTCCACAAACAAACATCTAAAAATAATATATTGAGAATCACGATAATCAAAAGCGACAAATGAGACAAACCTTCATGTTATGAGGCAAGCAAATTAATAGCTCACATGTAGTCCCTTAGGCACCCCTTCCTTCTTCTTAAACGTCACCTTCTCCTTGGCCTTCTTGAAGTCTGCAAGAGTTAGCTGAGCGTAAGATGATATAGCTACAAATTACTTTGATATGTAACTGAGGGCACTTTGGGAATGCAAGATAAAGCAAATGGGTATTAAACTCTCAATCCAATGCAGGTCAAATTCAACTAGCCAATCCAACCACTAAAGACGTGTAGTCCAACTCAAACTAGTCAAGTGAGAGTGTCTCTTCAAAGAAGACTAGTTAATGTTCCATTTGTTGGGTATGTCCCTACCATATCAGATTTGTCAAACTTAATATGCACCAAGCCAAGGAAAATATTCAAGTATTTGATGATCTTGTTTGAAAAACCTTTGATTAAAACAAACGTTTGAAAACCATCATAATCCATATCAACAATATTAGTTTTGAATTATTCGTATTTTTTCTTATCAACTATATGATCCAACATGTGCCCAAGAGCAAGAATTTTACTTATAAGCCAAACCATATTCTTTTACGTTGAACTGATCTTATTTAGTTTATATTTTACTTTTTAAGTTGAATTTTTCTTTAATTCATTATGTAGGGCCTTGAATGATTCTCTCCCAAATTGTCTCACTTCTCAGGACTATGAAAGAGAATGGGGAAAAGAAAAACAAAAAACAGAGAATCAGAAATTAAGACGAGATCATGACATTTCCAAGAGCCAAGGCATCACCACATCACTTCTTTATACCAGAGATAAGCTGTAATAAGAAATGGGAACAAAATAGATAAGTAGTATCTTTCCTTTCCATTTTTTATTTTCGGAGGAAGAAGAGGATCTCTATTCTAGCAGCATGACAAACTGTTTCAGCGGTCAACCACTGTTAAGACACATTGGTGGAGGTTTAGAGCCTATGACAAACCTTAATTAGCCTGAGTAAGGACCTATATGGATCATATGGTTTAATACCAAATGGTGTTGTTTTTGTATTATCTTTTACTGATAATGTGTGAAAAAGGTTGGAATATTGCCCGATAAACTGGTGAGATACCAATGCAACAAGGTGTCAAGACCAGAAGTCGACCGAGCTTCTAAACCTGGTTGTAGACCTTTAGACTTGAAAACATGAAGCATAGACTTGAGTGTTCAGAGATCACCAAAAATGTCACTTGAACAAATTTCCAATATGCTTTTGTAAGTAAATCTCCCTCAACATGTAAATAACTTTATTACATCCAGCCCAAAGAATGATCGTTTCCGGTTCTTTATTCTACTTCTTATAACAAGTTTTATCCAAAGCAATGATACACTAATAAAGATTGATGCAAAATTTAGCTTCCTAAAATGGTCATGATCCTCTTGGCCCAAGAAAGAGAAGTAATAAGAACTTGAATCATCAAGGAACCCCCATTCGGGTAAATTAGTGGCTTTATAAAATACAAACCAGAAACTATAATTGGGGTCAAAAGAAGTCATCTGGACAATACAGCTTTATAATATGAATCTGAAAAGCAATCTAATGGAGAACGTAGACTAAATACAGCTTACATGAACCATCACATTTAAATTATAAAGAAATGAGTTACCTTTATAGAATAGGAGAGGTAATATGAAAAGTTCTCCTGTCTTTTAGTGGTTATCTTTTTAAGTGATCAATTTCTGAACATTTAATAGGAACATAGGAAAAATTCATAAAATCCCTAGGGTATGGACAACTGGCATTCAAAAGTCAATATCCATTTAAAAAAGCATGTATACATCCCAAACAAAAGGTATATAAGACCACAATAACAATTGCTGATAATATTAGTGTAATAACAAAAGCTTTATCTAACAATGACCTTCTATATAAAAGAATACAATTTTACATGTAAATATGTGACACACCTTCATCCTACGCTCTCTTAAAGCAAGGAAGCCAGATTCAGTACAGATTGTCTTGATATCAGCTCCAGAGAACTCGTCCTTTGTCATGACAAATTCTTCCAGGTTGACATTATTGGCTAGCGTCATTCTAGAGGTATGTATCTAAAGAAATTAACATGAAAATAAGAATTTAGCAAGAACCCGCAAAGTGTACAAAAACATGCACCGGTGTTCTATAAGTATCCTATATTTGTTCATGAAACATAACAAACCTGAAAAATACGATGTTTAATGTCTGGCAGCGGGAATTCAATCTTCCCATCAATACGACCAGGCCGAAGCAAGGCTGGATCAAGGCTTTCAATTCTGTTGGTTGCAAGACCTTAACATCCCCCCTTGAGTCCAAACCATCTAACTGGTTCAGCAATTCCAACATGGTTCTCTGTATTTCATGCTCACCACCAGAATGAGCATCATATCTAAAATTGGTCAGATAGAATAGTCTGATAATTTTATTTCTCATCGACAGACCTTTTGGTGCCAACTGCTTCTATCTCATCAATAAAGACTATCGAAGGAGAAGGTTCATCTGCCACTCTAAACAGTTCTCTAACAAGTTTTGGGCCATCACCCAAATATTTCTGAATCAACTCACTTCCAAAAACATGCAAGAAAGTTGCTTAAGTTGAGTTAGCCACAGCCTGAAATTAAGCATTCATAAATAGTACAAAAATTAGGACTTTGCAATAACCAATGCAGATACCACAGCATTCAGATCACCATGCAACACAAATTGGATGGCAAAAACCTTTTAGGTCGCAAACCCACAAGAGAAAGATAATTCCAATTCTAAAATGAAACTCAGTTAAGCTTTTTTTTTTTAATTGGCCACCACCATCTAGATTGTAAATTTGTAATAATAGAAGGTCAATTTTTTTAAAAAAAAGACATCCATTGGTAAAGAAGAAGTGCACAGGCAATAAAAACATCCTTTCTCATTTCTCTTCTCTATTTACTCATAATAAATGCTGGTAGATATACTAATGTGTGGGGCAAAGTTGTAAAGTCCATGTTATGGAAATTCACATGCTACACTCACCTTGGCAAGTAAAGTTTTCCCAGTTCCAGGCTCCCCATATGGTATAACTCCCTTGGGAAGCCTAATTCCAATATCTTCATACAGCTCAGAATGAGTAAGAGGAATTTCAACAGCTTCTTTAATTTATTGAATTTGTGCATCTAAGCCACCAATATCAGCATAAGATTCCAAAGGAGCTTTTTCAACTTTCATGACAGAAACCATAGGATCAAGTTCATCCTGAAGAAGCCCAACAACAGACAAGATCTGCAAAATACATTTTAATCTAATCACCCATTTATCCACTTAATAACAACATATCCTGATATAATATTTCAGAATTTAACAATTATGTGAACAAAAGCCACCAAGTAAGAAGCATATCATTATGTATCATGTCATGTGAAGATGCATAAAAGGTAAGGATTAGAAACATCTAAAGCACAGGCTAAAATAAAAAGGACAAAGACCAATAATTATTTTACACTTCAGTTGAATAAGATACAGGTACATAATAATTCTGCAAAATCTTCTGGATTGGAAAAATCCAGAGTTAGATGTAGCTTGACCGGTTTCTTCACCCACACCTATAAACAAGTCAAGTTGTATATTGATTCAACCAATAAAAATATTCCAGCCCATTCAGTGTAGGTTACACTGCAGAGGAGACAAAATAAGTGTCAACCAACTGTAAGAAAGCTTTTCAAGAAAACTATATTTCAATCTCTGCAGCTGTCTCTTCAATAAGGATTGGACCGAACACTTGTTTCTACTCCTAGGAGAAGTCCAAAACAAGAGGTAGACAAGCTAAATTAGACATTTCTCATTTATTTTCAAGAAATGTTTTGAGTCACTTCGAAAATATTCAAATAAGAGAAGAAGGAAAAAACAACAGAAAACAAAAGGAAGAGGTGGAGGTGGAGGTGGAGGTGGAGATGGAGGCAAGACATACAGGAGTGGGTGACCCAAAAATCTTCTCACATTTAGAATTTCTACGATTGTTGAAAGCAAGTACACAACCCATCTATTAAGAAGCTAATGAGGCCACCATTTGAATAATATCTAATTATTCAAACATATAGATAAAAAATGAACCCAAACTGTCACTTTATCAAAGACTTTGACTAACTCATAGAATTAAATAACCACTGAAAATAAATGAAACAATCTTAAAGGATTAGAATTCAAATCAAACAGAGTAGATAATATAATTTGTAAAAACAAAATCAATGCTCTAGCTATCCAACATAGGTTTCCTAGATTGAGTGACTCAACACACAAACATTTAGATACATTCAAAAGAAACAAAGTTCCTAAGAAGAAAAGAACATGATGATTCTTAAGCAGGCATATGCAACAGAACTTGGATCTCCTACAGTCCAGCCCATGAATCTAATATATTACCATGTATCCTAGCAAAATGGGGCTCAATTTACCTTCTAGACTTCAATTCTTTCGTTATATTCTTAACTTTTGGACATTTAAGATACCCCCGGCCATAGAAATTATGTTGGCAAACGTATGATGCCCACAAAGGCTTCATAATGCAAGAAATTCTCTCCCATAAAAATTGACCACAAATCACTCGAACCCCAGATCTTCAGCTAACCAAGTTCGTCGAGCCTAAATACCAGTGATCTATGCAAATGCACATAATATTGCAAGTTATTTTCCATAGAAAACTAGCAAATTAGGTATATCAATAAAACCACATCAAATTTGCACCCTAAACACTAAAAATCTTCACCAATCCGAGATCATGCGACCAAACCATAATCATTAAACCAGCAAAACTGACCTTATTGGGCATAAGAATGGCAAAGTCCAGTTCTAGTTGATCCTTGTCGACAAAAGACGGGATCCTAACGTAGTACTCGAACTTTTTGTCCTTTTTGTCGCTATCGTGCTTCCTATCGTCGAGGCACCACTAGTTTCCCATGCCTCCGGGGGTTCCCTGGCCCATGGATCCTAGGGTTTCGAGGAGTACCACCATGAGAGCTCGAGATCGAGAGTAAGGCTTGGGGATTTGGCTTTGGAAAAGAGGCGGAAAAAGAGAAGCCGATCTCAGTTTTCATTTGCCTTCAAAGTGACACAAAATTACAAATACACCCCTCTAAATATAGTTATTATCCTTCTAATTTTAAGGTACCCTCCAATCACCATCTATTTAATTCTTAAGATTCTAACTTACATCAACATTCTATATTATATGACAAGAATGCTTAAAAAATTAAATTTTATTTTAAATATATTTAAGTTACATTTAACTCTTAAAATTATAATTTACATCAATCTTATCTGATTGGAATACTTTAAAAATTAGTTTTATTTTAAATATATTTAAGTAATATTATATATGGGATTAGGCATGACTGCAATAGAAGAATAAACTAAAAAAATTATATAAAATATTCAAAAAACAAACAAGTCAATGTGAATGATATAAAAATAGACCAGACATAAAAAGAATTCATCAATCCTAATAATTGAGGCATTACGACTTATTAGAAATACCGTGGAAGAGATAACACATTATTCCAATTATTAGGGATGCCTTATGAAAAATTTGTATTAAAATAATAAAACACATATGTTATATTAAAATTTAATTATTTTCATTCAAATATAATATAGCCAATTATTTAGAGCAAGACTTAAATTCTTAACTTTAATAATCAGGATGTTTTTTTTTCTCTATTTAATGATTCACCACATTACTCCATTACGGTAAATAAAACTCATTTGACACTTACTATGTGGAATAATATGATTGCAATCAAAGCTAGATTTTAGAAGGGATTCCATCCAAAATATATAAAATTAATAAATAAATACACAGTTAATCTTATAAGAAACAAGCAAGCAAGTATTCAGAGCATAAATACAATTAGTGTTTCTCATCATGATGAGATGGGCAAAATAGCATTAAATTTTCATACTCCTTTCTGCTTCTGTTAATCACATCACATCTTTAAGAAACAGAATCAGTCAATCTAATCTCTTTATAACATTAGCTTAGCAATCTTTTGACGAAATTAAGATACTTGTTTTTCAGCCATTAACAATGGACACAGAAGCAGAAAAAAGAATTCTGTAACAATGGACAATGTCAAAATGGCCTATCGAATTACGTAAAACAAATAAAAGAAATAGTTTGTATCGATACTTACCAGCAAAGCAGCAGCAGCATCAATGGAGTGATTCAAACATAAAGACCATTCTTGGCTTGTTTGAAATATACAGCTCAAGGATCATCATCCTTGCAATTTCATAAATTTTGGTCCTTTGTTGCATAACATTAATCAAGTTTTAGTCACTTCGCCATGAATGGTTATTTAAGAGATATCAGGTGATTTTGTTTATGGGGGGCAAAACACAAATAGAGGATGCAGTATTTAGAAAAGAAAAAAAAGGAAGTCTCAAATAAAAGTAAACCTTGCATTTCTTCGGCAATTATCTTTGTGAAAATTAAGTGTTGGTTGCTGAGACAATGGATCTTTTGTTCTACATACTAAGAAAGAAATGGTTCCAGACATGTTCACGTACCTCATCAAGTCTTGGGTGAGGATGCTTAGGAAGCACATCTAACACCTCTTTGTCCACAATGCACTTGCCATGAATTTCTTTATAAAGGTCTATGCATAATCTCACCAAATCTTTCTTTCTGAACGCAAGCTTGATAAGGCAACATCACTCCTCGAAGCCACTTCTAGAAAACCAGAGCTTTGTTCACAATGTACATGCCAAGAAAATTAATGCATTATTGTGGTGCTTATCAGCTTGTGAAATATCTCTCGATAGTACCTATACACTGAGGCTAGCAATTCATACCAATATCTGATTTTTCTATTACAACTAGCATCATGAACCGGTTGACTTCTATTTCCTTGTGATGACCTCAAAGAATTCACAACAACCTTAAGGAATGTTTTCTGATGAAGTAATGTACTTCCTAATCTGACAAGTAAGAACAATTATGTCATCATAATTCATTGAGGTTTCAAGTATTTTTTCCCCTGTAGTTCTAATGGTGAAGCAAACTTCCGTACATAGAAAACCTGGCTGTCAACAAATCATGCATACATCAGAATCATCTGAGAGAAAATGCAGCATAAAAACCTCCAGTTGTCTTCTTCTGTTTTTATCATCCTTCCTGAACAAGATAACATTGGGATACTATTCCTTTTACCTGTGTTGGATGCTGTCCTTGATCATCCCAGCTTTTATAAAAAAGAATATTGGCTGTTGAAGCTACCATCTAGCAACTCCACTTTTGAAATGTTTTAAAACAATTATATCTGTGTAACCTTCAACTGTAGTTATATCTGCAAATCATGCTTTCCACTCGTTAAGTCTTCCTTATACAATTCTGGACACCACAAAATTATCCATAATTAAGATCATACCTTCAGGAGTTTCTCCTCGTGGCTGAAGAAAATTCACGTGCTTCTTCTGTAATCAAAAACTTCTCCTCCTAACCTTTTTATAGCTGGCTCAAAGGAAAGTCTGGTTGATGTTGATGACTCAAACAAAGCTACCATAAGATACCCCTCCAGCATTTTGCTTCTCAATGAATCTTCTCAATCTTTTCCATCTCAATTGCCATTTCAATTATTCCATTCAAAATATCTGGAACAAACTGTTGAGATTCACTGACATCATCAAGCTAGAACTTGTTGCCACATGAAGCTGAAAACTTCTAAGAATCAAATAAATAGCACTTGCTGCCACTCATGGGTAAATCTAAAAATGGCCTCCTTCAGGGTGTCTTGTCAAAGATGATGGTTTGCATAGTAGATTGGTGGAGACAGGATGTGCTCTGAGAAAGAGCAAGTTCTCAACACTGCTAGTTGAATAAGAAAAGATAGATGCTTGATGGCATCTCGTTGAGCGATCGCTTGAAGTCAGCAAATCCTTCTGCATTACAAGACCTAATGGAGTGAACAAAGCCATTGCAGATTAAGAGGCAACTAAAACAACGCAATATCATTTCTTCAGACAAATTTGAGGAGTATAAGAAAAATTAAGTGACAAAAAGAATGTATGATACAAAAACTATATCATAATAGAAATCAGAAGTTAATTAAAGGGGAAGAACAGAACAAACATAGATTAACTACAAGCACAGAACTAATGTGAGAACTAATTAACATGAAACCAACATCCTAAACAGTGTTAATTTGCCATTCATTTTGATAGTTAGAGGAGAAAGAAAAAGAATTGGTGGTAACATGAACAACAATATATATAAATGAGATACGAGAAATTCATCATTTTAGTTATGCAAATCATTTGTTTGTACAAGGAACTTTTTCTACTGTAAGTATTAGAAGGATTTGTGGTGAGTCATGCTTGGGCCATGACAGCACGGCCAGGGGAGTGTTGCATGTTAGGGACAGTTGAAGTTGAGGCCATCATCTTTCCCTTTTTTTTCCACTCTTTCTTATAACTCCAATAATCTCAATTAATCACAAGTAAAACAGTAATAGTAGATTGGCCAAGTTTGATTCATGAGAGTCAATCTGAACTGAAATATTACCTTTTTTCAAGTTTTTGTTAATGAAATTAGATTTGGAAGGTCAATGGTTTAATTGATAACTTTTTGCTAATTTTTTATATTATGTCATATTCCAATGTGATCCTCTGATCCCTCTCAAACACTCTTTGAACAAAAAATCCCAAAATATAATTCCCTTTTTGTAGATGTAAGTTTTTTATTTCTTAATTTTATTTAAAAAGTTTAAATTATGTTTCTATTTATTTGGGAAATTGCATGCAGATTTTTGCAATGTTGATGGTTTTTTTGTATGAGCCCTTCTAAATTTGAAATACAAATACTTAACACATATATGTTATTGTAGTTAATCTCATTAACTAAATTTAATTACTACTACCAATTCTAGATGCCAAAAATTAGCAACCATGAAAAGCCTAAATTGAAAATGATACTAGTCAAACTACAGGAAATGCAAACATGATGTTACGACAAAAGTTATAGTTCAAAGTAAAAGCCAGCATAAACATTCAAAATAGTGATCTTTGGTAATTGAATATGAAAAAGACATACCAGCATTTAGACACGGTATTCAGAACCGAAAAGAAATAAACCATATGATCAGAGTGAAATAGGATAAATAAGCTCTTTAATGTCTCTATAAACTTGATATTTTGAACTAATGTTTAAGAAATAGTTTAGTGCATCTCAATTGCAACACATAAGCTTCATTGTTACTCAAGATATGCAAACAAATCTCTTCATATTATAAATAGAAGATCCAAGACCTCAAAAGGTTGGCCTCAGTTACCTCTACCATGTAAAGATCTTTGGAGACCATGTTGAGCCAATTTTCTCTGCTCCAGACATCACTCTTCATTAGCAACCAACGCTCAGCAAAATTATACTTGTTCTGATAAGGGAGAGATTGAAAACCTATCATTGGCAAACACCAACGACAGTAGAACAGTTTGTTTATTTATATCCCTGGGACATTTTTCAAGTTTATCACATAAACCCAGTTACACTCCTCTGAAATTCTTATAGTATAGAACGGAAATGAGATAGTACACTTAATTATAACTTGGTTTCATAGAATGCATAGCCTCAGTTTTGCCTTAGCTTAAAGAAACTCATCAATTTATCTGCCATAAGCAATATGAATGAAGAAATTATAGTGCGAGTCTGCTTTATGCATCTTATTAGTGCACTTATAAGGATATTATGTATGAATGAGTTCTTCATCCACCCTTCTAGTCTTAAAGTTCCTAAATATTATGTCGATCTATATTTAAATGAATTTTGCAACTGTTGAATACCACCAAAATTAGAAACTGAGAGTCTTGATGATGAGATGCATCAGTCAATGGTCAGTCCAAACCACTGGAAAAATGATCCTTAATAAAGAGCATTTTTAGATTTCACTGATTCATATTGCTACAGATAATTCAAATAAGCTTTCCATTTTCCCATGGTCTCATTTTTCACATCAATATTATAGGACTTCACCACCATTAATCCTTTTCATTAAACTATAAGTCAATGTTCAGCACTCGAATGATAATACTTAATTAATTGGCAAGTTCAGCCAGAGAAATAAAGCATATGTTTGGTTTCCTTATCCATTAGCATGGACAATATTATATCGAGAAATAATTTGGCAATGTTCATTGAGTTAATGTTGTTAAGGCTGACTACGAGACATGATGTCCAATAGAAAAAATGGGGACACGGTGGATGTATTAGTATAATGGAACAATCATGAATTAGGTGCCAAAATTGAATAATCATGAATAAAAGCCTAAACTGAAAATGATACTTGTTAAACTACAGTAAATGCCAAGATAATGTAAGACAATGTAGGTTATAGTTCAGAGTAAAGGCAAGCATAAACATTTAAAAACAGCTAACTTGGTAGATGAATATGCCTGCCAAAGACATACCTGCACTCGAGGCAAAAGTGATTGTGATAGGACTGCAGACAGCATACTTAAAACCCCAAAAATAAACAATTAAAACATATGATCAAAGCAAAGTAGGATAATTCATCTCTTATAAATGTACTTATAAGGAGATGAACAATTGAGAGTTCCTCTATGACCCATTGAAACACAAGATGGCACTGATTGAGAAAGGATAAAATATGAAAGCAGTTCTTAACTCGCTAGTGTTAGATCATTGGCTAAAAGCCTAAAATTGGATACTGCTGTCAAGTCGGAAAGACAAAATGCATAAGAAAATCTTATTATTTCTTGAGCTAATCTAAATGTAAAGAAGTACTGAGAGGTAAACAAGTATGAAACAATGGTGTATGCAAGTCATCTATTTGGCACTCTGGTTGCTGAATAGATGTTACCAGTAAAATTTTGCACGATTTTTGTTTAAAAAGAAGCTGATTTTATTGCTCGTGGAATCAGAGGACAGATTTTGACTGTGTATCCAACTTCGCAATAAAAAGAAAAAAAATACCCATTTTCCTTGTAGCTGAAGAAGTTATCGCAGATGTTGCTGGTCTACTCTTGTTGCATCAGGTGCAGCAACTCAGCGAAGGAGGCCTCATCGTTCCCGTAGAAGGTATCGGGCATACTCAGGAGCTCGTGAATCCTCATGGCAGTGGGGTCGGAGGCATCGTCGACGATCGCCGCCGCGAGAGGAGGAGGAGGAGGAAGAGGATCTTGAAGCCCTAGGATGTGATGGGAGCTCGAGCACTCCGGTTCCTCCGGTAACTTAGTTCCGCTATTTCTCAGGGCCAGGATCTCTGGTTCCAGCAGGGACCTCACGATGGTCCAAAGCGCCCCCTGGTCGTCCCACGCCTGGTCGACGGCAACCTCCTCCGGGGGCTTGATTTTCGGCGTTTTATTGATGCCGGGACCGGCGCCGTCGCCGTACTTAGGGAGGCGGCGGATAATGCGGACCACCTCTTTCCGGTCCTGAGGCCAGGTGAGGAGGTCGGGGACGGCGCCGGGAGGTGCATCATGTGGAGCGAAGGAGATGGCGGCGACGTCGGTGGCGGTGAGGGTGGAGAGCTCATAGGCCTTCTTGAGGAAGCAGGCCCTCCTCTTCTTGAACGCGGTGCGCCGTGCCCTAGGGTCGGCGATGAACTTCACCGGCCGCTTCATCTTCGCCCGAAGAGAGACAGAGAGAGAGGAGGGCACGGCGGAGGATTGACCAAGGACGGCGAAGCCAAACACGAAGAGAGGGAGAGAGATCGAAGGAGGAAGAGAAGAGAGAGCGAGAGCGGGAGTGGGATGGGGGTGGAGACTGAGGATATATGTATATATAGGCCGCGTTAAGTTCAACTGGAATCGGATCTTCTAGTGAAGCGGGTCCGAAGCATGTGCGATGCGACATCCACTCGAAACGGATCCGAAACATGTGCGATTCACGTGCTGAGTAGTCGTACGGGAGAGAAAAAAGGTTGCGGTGTGCTTATTCATTACAAACACAATAAAATGCTGTCTTCAGTATTTAGCCAAAAAATGATCTCTATAATGATTTAATAATTAGCATAAAATGTTTTCAGAATTCTCACCAATAATATATATATTTATATATATATATGTATATAATTTTTAAAGCAAAGGAGAAGAAGATAATCTCTCTCTCTCTAAACATCACGGGCAACTAATTTTGATATCAATTATCCTGTGAAAGAGCTGAGCAAGCCATGAAGTTGTTCTTCCTCCTCACAATAGATAGGCTTTTATTATTTGAAATATTATTATATCATTTCTATGTATAATTTAGAAATTATATCAGATTTTAATGAGATTTAGAACATTACATTTGATTTATACATCATAACATTACAAGTATGTTGTACATATTAACATCCATTAGATAATAATTGTCATTCAATATGTTCACAATATACCATATAGCATGTGTTTGAGATCAGATCTTAGAAGTTCAGAACTTTAAGTTGTTCTCTATTGTTTAAGTTTTTTTAATGACATTTTTTATGAAACTGCTAACCAAATTATTCATTTCTTTTTGTGCTTCTGTTTTCTTTCAAAATAAAGAATAAGAGATTTTCCATAAAGACTTCACAAAGAAAGTGTTTTATAATGTCTCTCACTCTCTCTCTCTCTCTACAAAAGAATTGAGCACTCTATAAAGTAAAATGGACTAACAAAATTTTGCTGCTCAAGAGATCAAATAACCAGGAAAACACAAAACAGAGAGAAGGCCAGTACTGGGTGGAGTGCACCATCAAATAAAGTAGTATCCACCTCATCCTTACTTAGTGAGAAACATAGATTCAAATCATCCCAATTGCCTCCAACAATCGTCTGCTGCTACATGGTGGAGTTTGGTGTCAAAATGAGGTGGCTTGAGTTCAAGAATTGGCAGGGATTTCATGGAGCAAATGACTCAACAATGTGATGTCAGGAGGCACAACCAGACCAAACAATGGTGTTCATGCTGATGTGTCTCGTATGAGGGTGTAATTAGAGAACTGCATCAGGTTGTGAAGAGCTTCAGGATAAAATTTCCTAGCAAACAAGTAGCAAAGTCTCTTCATTCCATTCCACAAACAAAGTTTCACAGTCACCACTTTCTGCAAAATAAATAAATAAATACATGATTGATATAAACAAAAAAGAACTCAATACTACTGTTGAGGTTGGTCTTTGATTATAAAACACTGGAAGGACAGTTAAATAGCAGATTTGGTGTACTCAAGTTTGAGCGATTAGTTTCTCTTCCCGATTGTGTTGCGATGGCATTAAACAATTATTTAATAGCTTCAACAGAAACAGTATTCGGAACACTGCATAGTCGATCACCGGGAAATAGTCTTTGCTTGAAGTGTGAGCAATTATACTTGAAGGCAGAATGAATATGGTGAATTAAGGGAGACAGAAAACTACTCAACAACATAGATCAATAAAGAGAGACCAAAACACTTGTGTAAAGATTTGCCAAATAACCAAATGAAATAAGGCCGGCAAAAACAAAGACTAGTGGTCTAAAACTCAATGGAATTAACACAACCTACAAGTTTCATCAAGAATAAACTGATTTATCTTTTTGATGTCTAAAACTTGTTTAATATCAGACATGAAACGGTTTAGACAATAATATCAGTGACAATAACAAATACCTGAGACCACTTGTTCATGCGGCAATTAAACATTCCGAGAAAAACTGTGAGTGAATCAGTGATCCTTCTTTATGCTTTAGCCAAAACCCAAAAGATCAATAGTTCAACTTAGTCAGCATGAATCCTGACCGAAATGTCATGTGCCAACACAGTGAATCAATGTATATTTTGTCCCATTTCAATTTTCATTTGTGACAAGTTGAAGTCCCACCTACTGAATTGCCATTCTAGTTTATCTTTCGTATTTCCTTAAAAAGACATGTTCCAACATGAAACAATTTAGCATATACTTTTGATTTCAAACTAATTACATATTACCCCCCATAATTAGCTTCCTTTAGCATCTCGATCCCTACACTTCAGAAATTTACATTGGCATCCCTATAGTTACGAAAATGAAACATCTAAGTCAATTTACCCTTACACCATTAATTTTACCGATAGAAACATGAAAATAAAGAGCAAAAAGGTACCCTTAATGTTCCAGTTAATGATGGCAAACAACGTCAGTGGTGGCAACCGACAACGCCACGGGTGACTGTTGTGGATGAGGAGAGCGACGACGAAAGATAAGGGTTGCTATGCATCTACATCGACATCGATGCAGTTGCCGAGCGGGGAAAGGGTCACCGATGCAGATGTAAAGCGACGCTACTTGGCATATGCATCAATGGCCCTTTTGCTTGGCAACTACGTCGCGCCGACGTAGATACAAAGTCACTCGGCATCGTAAATGTAAATGTAAATGTAAAGCAACGTCACTCGGCAACTGCATCGACGTCGTCGCAGATACAGAGCGACGTCACTCGGCAACTACATCAGTCGCTCTACGTTTGCGTCGGCGCCTACGCAGATGCAGAGCGACACCGCTTTGCATCTACATCAACGTTGATGCAATTGCCAAGCGACGAAAGAGCCACCAATGCAGATGCCGAGCAGCCCTTTCACCACTCAACAATGGCAACGATGCCGACGCTGACGCCGAAGCAGAGGCACTCTTACCTCTCACCGCTACTCTCCTCATCCACAATAGCCACCTGCAACCCCCAACAATGCCACCATCCGCCACCACCGACGTCATCCACTACCGTCAACTAGAATGCTAAATTACCTTTTTTTTGTTTTTGAATTTCCGTTGATAAAACGAACAACATTATGGTAAATAGACCTAAATGTTTTACCTTCATAATTATAGGGATGCCAATGAAACTTTTTAAAACATAAGGACCGAGATGCTCAAGGTAGTTAAATACAAGGGGTATTCTGTAATTAGTTCTTTGATTTCTTAAGACATATAAACACAACACATTTATATAAAAGGTATGTGATTACAACTTGGGCATGAAGATGCACAATATTTCTCAAAAGATTATTTATGTTGAACCATTTTTGTTATCCAATTTGCGATCATCAAGGTCCACAAACAAACATCTAAAAATAATATATTGAGAATCACGATAATCAAAAGCGACATATGAGACAAACCTTCATGTTATGAGGCAAGCGAATTAATAACTCACATGTAGAGTCCCTTAGGCACCCCTTCTTCTTAAAGGTCACCTTCTCCTTGGCCTTCTTGAAGTCTACATGAGTTACCTGAGCGTAAGATGATGTAGCTATAAATTACTGAGATATGTAACTTAGGGCACTTTGGGAATGCAAGATAAAGCAAATGGGTATTAGTTTAAACTCTTAATCCAATGCAAGTCAAATTCAACTAGCCGATCCAACCACTAAAGACGTGTAGTCCAACTCAAACTAGTCAAGTGAGAGTGTCTCTTCAAAGAAGACTAGTTAATATTCCATTTGTTGGGTATGTCCCTACCATATCAGATTTGTCAAACTTAATATGCACCAAACCAAGGATAATATTCAAGTATTTGATGATCTTGTTTGAAAAACTTTTGATTAAAACAAACATTTGAAAACCATCAGAATCCATATCAACAATATTAGTTTTGAATTATTCGTATTGTTTCTTATCAACTATATGATCCAACATGTGCCCAAGAGCAAGAATTTTACTTATAAGCCAAACCATATTCTTTTACGTTGAACTGATCTTATTCAGTTTATATTTTACTTTTTAAGTTGAATTTTTCTTTATTTCATTATTTAGGGCCTTGAATGATTCTCTCCCAAATTGTCTCACTTCTCAAGGCTATAGAAGAGAATTGGGAAAAGAAAAACAAAGAACAGAGAATCAGAAATTAAGACGAGATCAAGACATTTCCAAGAGCCAAGGCATCACCACATCACTTCTCTATACGAGAGATAAGCTGTCATAAGAAATGGGAACAAAATAGATAAGTAGCATCTTTCCTTTCCATTTTCTATTTTTGGAGGAAGAAGAGGATCTCTATTCTAGCAGCATGACAAACTATTTCAGTGGTCAACCACTGTTAAGACACATTGGTGGAGGTTTAGAGCCTATAACAAACCTTAATTAGCCTGAGTAAGGACCTGTATGGATCATATGGTTCAGTATCAAATGGTGTTGTTTTTGTATTATCTTTTACTGATAATGTGTGAAAAAGGTTGGAATATTGCCCGATAAACTGGTGAGATACCAATGCAACAAGGTGTCAAGACCAGAGGTCGACCGAGCTTCTAAACCTGGTTGTAGACCTTTAGACTTGAAAACACGAAGCATAGACTTGAGTGTTCAGAGATCACCAAAAATGTCACCTGAACAAATTTCCAATATGCTTTTGTAAGTAAATCTCCCTCAACAGGTAAATAACTTTATTACATCTAGCCCAAAGAATGATCGTTTCTAGTTCTTTATTCTACTTCTTATAACAAGTTTTATCCAGAGCAATGATACACTAATAAAGATTGATGCTTCCTCAAATGGTCATGCTCCTCTTGCCCCAAGAAAGAGAAGTAATAAAAACTTGAATCAACAAGGAACCCTCATTCGGGTAAATTAGTGGCTTTATAAATACATACCAGGAACTATAACTGGGGTCAGAAGAAGTCATCTGGACAATATAGCTTTATAATATGAATCTGAAAAGCAATCTAATGGAGAACATAGACTAAATACAACTTACATGAACCATCACATTTAAATTATAAAGAAATGAGTTACCTTTATAGAATAGGAGAGGTAATATAAAAAGTTCTCCTCTCTTTTAGTGGTTAACTTTTTAAGTGATCAATTTCTGAACATTAATAGGAACATAGGAAAAATTCATAAAATCCCTAGGGTATGGACAATTGGCATTCAAAAGTCAATATCCATTTTAAAAAGCATGTATATATCCCAAACAAAAGGTATATAAAACCACAATAACAATTGCTGATAATATTAGTGTAATAACAAAAGCTTTATCTAACAATGACCTTCTATATAAAAGAATACAATTTTACATGTAAATATGTGACACACCTTCATCCTACGCTCTCTTAAAGCAAGCAAGCCAGATTCAGTATAGATTGTCTTGATATCAGCTCCAGAGAACTCATCCTTCGTCATGACAAATTCTTCCAGGTTGACATTATTGGCCGGCGTCATTCTAGAGGTATGTATCTAAAGAAATTAACATGAAAATAAGAATTTAGCAAGAACCCGCAAAGTGTACAAAAACATGCACTGGTGTTCTGTAAGCATCCTGTATTTGTTCATGAAGCATAACAAACCTGAAAAATACGATATCTAGTTTTAATGTCTGGTAGCGGGAATTCAATCTTCCCATCAATACGACCAGGCCGAAGCAAGGCTGGATCAAGGCTTTCAATTCTGTTGGTTGCAAGACCTTAACATCCCCCCTTGAGTCAAAACCATCTAACTGGTTCAACAACTCCAACATCGTTCTCTGTATTTCACGCTCACCACCCGAATGAGCATCATATCTAAAATTGGTCAGATAGAATAGTCTGATAATTTTAACTATGATTTACATACAAGAGAAAGAAAAAAGTGGGACTTTTATTTCTCATCGACTGACCTTTTGGTGCCAACTGCTTCTATCTCATCAATAAAGACTATCGAAGGAGAAAGTTCATCTGCCACTCTAAACAGTTCTCTAACAAGTTTTGGGCCATCACCCAAATATTTCTGAATCAACTCACTTCCAAAAACATGCAAGAAAGTTGCTGAAGTTGAGTTTGCCACAGCCTGAAATTAAGCATTCATAAATAGTACGAAAATAAGGACTTTGCAATAACCAATGCAGATACCACAGCATTCAGATCACCATGCAACACAAATTGTATAGCAAAAACCTTTTAGGTCGCAAACCCACAAGAGAAAGATAATTCCAATTCTAAAGTGAAACTCAGTTAAGCTTTTTTTTTTAATTGGCCACCACCATCTAGATTGTAAATTTGCAATAATAGAAGGTCAATTTTTTTTAAAAAAAGACATCCATTGGTAAAGAAGAAGTACATAGGCAATAAAAACATCCTTTCTCATTTCTCTTCTCTATTTACTCATAATAAATGCTGATAGATATACTAAACTATACAAATCAATAAAGTGTTGTCGCTAGAGTTAGAGCCAATAAATAGCACACATAAACACAAAATATAAATGTAACTAAATAGAGATCGAGAGAATAGAGAAGAGGGAGGGTAAAGAATGTGTGGGGCAAAGTTGTAAAGTCCATGTTATGGAACTTCACATGCTACACTCTCACCTTGGCTCCCCATATGGTATAACTCCCTTGGGAAGCCTAATTCCAATATCTTCATACAGCTCAGGATGAGTAAAAGGAAGTCAACAGCTTCTTTAATTTATTGAATTTGTGCATCTAAGCCACCAATATCAGCGTAAGATTCCAAAGGAGCTTTTTCAACTTTCATGACAGAAACCATAGGATCAAGTTCATCCTGAAGAAGCCCAACAACAGACAAGATCTGCAAAATACATTTTAATCTAATCACCCATTTATCCACTCAATAACAACATATCTTGATATAATACTTCAGAATTTAACAATTATGTGAACAAAAGCCGCCAAGTAAAAAGCATATCATTATGTATCATGTCATGTGAAGATGCATAAAAGGTAAGGATTAGAAACATCTAAAGCACAGGCTAAGATAAAAAGGACAAAGACCAATAATTATTTTACACTTCAGTTGAATAACATACAGGTACATAATAATTCTGCAAAATTGGATTGGAAAAATCCAGAGCTAGATGTAGCTTGACCGGTTTCTTCACCCACACCTATAAACAAGTCAAGTTGCATATTGATTCAACCAAAAAAAATATTCCAGACCATTCAGTGTAGGTTACACTGCAGAGGAGACAAAATAAGTATCAACCAGCTGTAAGAAAGCTTTTCAAGAAAACTATATTTCAATCTCTGCAGCTGTCTCTTCAATAAGGATTGCACCGAACACTTGTTTTTACTCCTAGGAGAAGTCCAAAACAAGAGGTAGACAAGCTAAATAAGACATTTCTCCTTTATTTTCAAGAAATGTTTTGAGCCACTTTGAAAATATTCAAATAAGAGAAGGAAAAAACAACAGAAAACAACAGACATTGCTCCCACTCCCGTTGCCGCTGCTCGCTGCTACTGCCGCTCGTCGCTCTCGCTTCCGCTCCCGCTCCCGCTCCCGCTTCCTCTTTTCTCAATCAGCACTCCCTAACACACCTCTTCCTTCTTCTCCTTCAGTATATTGTTAACAGTATACAGTATACTATTAACAATATATTAATAATAGTATTTATATTTATTAGATTAATAATATATTATTTTGATTTTAATACAATTATTTTTTATTTATTTAAATTTATTATATTTAAATAATTATATTTAAAATTTTAAATAATTATATTATATATTTTTATATTTTAGTGACTCGCTTCGCTCAGGCGAGCGCCTAGCGCCTTAGGCGTTTATGAACCTTGACGCTTAGCGCTTTTTAAATCACTGACACAAATAGAGGATGTAGTATTTAGAAAAGAAAAAAAAGGAAGTCTCAAATAAAAGTAAACCTTGCATTTCTTCGGCAATTATCTTTGTGAAAATTAAGTGTTGGTTGCTGAGACAATGGATCTTTTGTTCTACATACTAAGAAAGAAATGGTTCCAGACATGTTCACGTACCTCATCAAGTCTTGGGTGAGGATGCTTAGGAAGCACATCTAACACCTCTTTGTCCACAATGCAATTTCTTTATAAAGGTCTATGCATATTCTCACCAAATCATTCTTTCTGAACGCAAGCTTGATAAGGCAACATCACTCCTCGAAGCCACTTCTAGAAAACCAGAGCTTTGTTCACAATGTACATGCCAAGAAAATTAATGCATTATTGTGGTGCTTATCAGCTTGTGAAATATCTCTCGATAGTACCTATACATTGAGGCTAGCAATTCATACCAATATCTGATTTTTCTATTACAACTAGCATCATGAACCGGTTGACTTCTATTTCCTTATGATGACCTCAAAGAATTCACAGCAACCTTAAGGAACATTTTCTGATGAAGTAATGTACTTCCTAATCTGACAAGTAAGAACAATTATGTCATCATAATTCATTGAGGTTTCAAGTATTTTTTCCCATGTAGTTCTAATGGTGAAGCAAACTTCCATACATAGAAAACCTGGCTGTCAACAAATCATGCATACATCAGAATCATCTGAGAGAAAATGCAGCATAAAAACCTCCTGTTGTCTTCTTCTGTTTTTATCATCCTTCCTGAACAAGATAACATTGGGATACTATTCCTTTTACCTGTGTTGGATGCTGTCCTTGATCATCCCAGCTTTTATAAAAAAGAATATTGGCTGTTGAAGCTGCCATCTAGCAACTCACTTTTGAAATGTTTTAAAACAATTATATCTGTGTAACCTTCAACTGTAGTTATATCTGCAAATCATGCTTTCCACTCGTTAAGTCTTCCTTATACAATTCTGGACACCACAAAATTATCCATAATTAAGATCATACCTTCAGGAGTTTCTCTTCATGGCTGAAGAAAATTCACGTGCTTCTTCTGTAATCAAAAACTTCTCCTCCGAACCTTTTTATAGCTGGCTCAAAGGAAAGTCTGGTTGATGTTGATGGCACAAACAGAGCTACCATAAGATACCCCTCCAGCATTTTGCTTCTCAATGAATTCTTCTCAATCTTTTCCATCTCAATTGCTATTTCAAATATTCCATTCAAAATATCTGGAACAAACTGTTGAGATTCACTGACATCATCAAGCTAGGACTTGTTGCCACATGAAGCTGAAAACTTCTAAGAATCAAATAAATAGCACTAGCTGCCACTCATGGGTAAATCTAAAAATGGCCTCCTTCAGGGTGTCTTGTCAAAGATGATGGTTTGCATAGTAGATTGGTGGAGACAGGATGTGCTCTGAGAAAGAGCAAGTTCTCAACACTGCTAGTTGAATGAGAAAAGATAGATGCTTGATGGCATCTCGTTGAGCGATCGCTTGAAGTCAGCAAATCCTTCTGCATTACAAGAACTGATGGAGTGAACAAAGCCATTGCAGATTAAGAGGCAACTAAAACAACGCAAAATCATTTCTTCAGACAAATTTGAGGAGTATAAGAAAAATTAAGTGATAAAAAGAATGTATTATACAAAAACTATATCATAATAGAAATCAGAAGTTAATTAAAGGGGAAGAACTGAACAAACATAGATTAACTACAAGCACAGAACTAATGTGAGAACTAATTAACATGAAACCAACATCCTAAACAGTGTTAATTTGCCATTCATTTTGATAGTTAGAGGAGAAAGAAAAAGAATTGGTGGTAACATGAACAACAATATATATAAATGAGATACGAGAAATTCATCATTTTAGTTATGCAAATCATTTGTTTGTACAAGGAACTTTTTCTACTATAAGTATTAAAAGGATTTGTGGTGAGTCATGCTTGGGCCATGATAGCACGGCCAGGGGAGTGTTGCATGTTAGGGACAGTTGAAGTTGAGGCCATCATCTTTCCCTTTTTTTTCCACTCTTTCTTATAACTCCAATAATCTCAATTAATCACAAGTAAAACAGTAATAGTAGATTGGCCAAGTTTGATTCATGAGATTCAATCTGAACTGAAATATTACCTTTTTTTCAAGTTTTTGTTCATGAAATTAGATTTGGAAGGTCAATGGTTTAATTGATAACTTTTTACTAATTTTTTATATTATGTCATATTCCAGTGTGATCCTCTGATCCCTCTTAAAAACTCATTGAACAAAAAAATCCAAAATATAATTCCCTTTTTGTAGATGTAAGTTTCTGATTTCTTAATTTTATTTAAAAAGTTTAAATTATGTTTCTATTTATTTGGGAAATTGCATGCAGATTTTTGCAATGTTGATGGTTTTTTCGTATGAGCCCTTCTAAATTTGAAATACAAATACTTAACACATATATGTTATTGTAGTTAATCTCATTAACTAAATTTTATTACTACTATCAATTCTAGATGCCAAAAATTAGCAACCATGAAAAGCCTAAAATTGAAAATGATACTAGTCAAACTACAGGAAATGCAAACATGATGTTAAGACAAAAGTTATAGTTCAAAGTAAAAGCCAGCATAAACATTCAAAATAGTGATTTTTGATAATTGAATATGAAAAAGACATACTAGCATTTAGACACGATATTCAGAACCAAAAATAATTAAACCATATGATCAGAGTGAAATAGGATAAATAAGCTCTTTAATGTCTATATAAACTTGATATTTTGAACTAATGTTTAAGAAATAGTTTAATGCATCTCTATTGCAACACATAAGCTTCATTGTTACTCAAGATATGCAAACAAATCTCTTCATATTATAAATAGAAGATCCAATACCTCAAAAGGTTGGCCTCAGTTACCTCTACCGTGGAAAGATCTTTGGAGACCATGTTGAGCTAATTTTCTCTACTCCAGACATCACTCTTCATTGGCAACCAATACTCAGCAAAATTATACTTGTTCTAATAAGGGAGAGATTGAAAACCTATCATTAGCAAACACCAACGACAACAGTAGAACAGTTTGTTTATTTATATCCTTGGGAAAATTTTCAAGTTTATCACATAAACCCAATTACACTCCTCTGGAATTCTTATAGTATAGAATGGAAATGAGATAGTATACTTAATTATAACTTGGTTTCATAGAATGCATAACCTCAATTTTGCCTTAGCTTAAAGAAACTCATCAATTTATCTGCCATAAGGAATATGAATGAAGAAATTATAGTGCAAGTTTGCTTTATGCATCTTATTAGTGCACTTATAAGGATATTATGTGTGAATGAGTTTTTCATCCACCCTTCTGGTCTTAAAGTTCCTAAATATTATGTCGATCTATATTTAAATAAATTTTGCAACTGTTGAATATCACCAAAATTAGAAACTGGGAGTCTTGATGATGATATGCATCAGTCAATGGTCAGTCCAAACCACTGGAAAAATGATCCTTAACAAAGTGCATTTTTAGATTTCACTGATTCATATTGCTATAGATAATGCAAATAAGCTTTCCATTTTCCCATGATCTCATTTTTCACATCAATATCATAGGACTTCACCTCCATTAATCCTTTTCATTAAACTATAAGTCAATGTTTAGCACTCGAATGATAATGCTTAATTAATTGGCAAGTTCAGTCAGAGAAATAAAGCATATGTTTGGTTCCTTATCCATTAACATGGGCAATATTATATCGAGAAATAATTTGGCAATGTTCATTGAGTTAAAGTAGTTAAGTTGTTCAGAACTTTTAAGTTGTTCTCTATTGTTTTAAGTTTTTTTAATGACATCTTTTATGAATCTGCTAACCAAATTATTCACTTCTTTTTGTGCTTCAGTTTTCTTTCAAAAAAAAAAAAGAGATTTGCCATAAAGACTTCACAAAGAAAGTGTTTTATAATCTCTCTCTCTCTCTCTCTCTCTCTCTCTCTCTACAAAAGAATTGAGCACTCTATAAAGTTAAATGGACTAACAAAATTTTGCTGCTCAAGAGATCAAATAACCAGGAAAACACAAAACAGAGAGACGACCAGTACTTGGTGGAGTGCACCATCAAATAAAGTAGTATCCACCTCATCCCTACTTAAAGAGAAACATAGATTCAAATCATCCCAATTGCCTCCAACAATCTTCTGCTGCTACATGGTGGAGTTTGGTGTCAAAATGAGGTGGCTTGAGTTCAAGAATTGGCATGGATTTCATGGAGCAATTGACTCAACAATGTGATGTCAGGAGGCACAACCAGACCAAACAATGGTGTTCCTGCTGATGTGTCTCATATGAGGGTGTCATTAGAGAACAACTGCATCAGGTTGTGAAGAGCTTCAGGATAAAATTTCCTAGCAAACAAGTAGCAAAGTCTCTTCATTCCATTCCACAAACAAGGTTTCACTGTCACCACTTTCTGCAAAATAAATAAATAAATACATGATTGCTGAGGTTGGTCTTTGATTATAAAACACTGGAAGGACAGTTAAATAGCAGATTTGGTGTACTCAAGTTTGAGTGATTAGTTTCTCTTCCAGATTGTGTTGTATAATTGTTAGCTGAAAACAGATAGCAGCAATGATTTTGTGATGATAAATACAAGTCAAACATGGAAAGAAAATGAAATTCTTCTAGTATTAGTTATGATTCGGCATGAACTAACCAGATTTGTTACAGTCGATGGCATTAAACAATTATTTGATAGCTTCAACAGTAACAGTATTCGGAACACTGCATAGTCGATCACTTTGAACAATTATCCGATATTCCAATGTAGTTTACATGCTTGTCATGATTTGTAACCCATTGTTGTTATTATTTTTAAGCATGAATAAATATTTTAGTATGCAGAATTTGCATAATGGGTAAGAGATAGTAAAGGATCAAATAATACTATCTAAACAAAAATGAAAATAGATGCTTTTGGTGCTTTGGAGTTCAATCCTCCAAATAGTGAACATGCTGAGAAAATATTTGACTTCTTTTCACATATGACATTATTTTCTTACAAGTCATATCGGCTTCTAATTGAATAATTCAATTTCATCCATCGGATTATTATTTTATTTATTTCTCTAAAGGCTCAGATTAAGGGTCATCAATCCCTTCGAATTTGTACTGTGCCTATCGTGCTACTCTGTATGATTGCATAATGTCTCAAAGGTTTTGGTTGACGTAGTCATGTAGAACAAGCATTTTCTTGCAAAGTCCTACCACTTATCACTATCTATGACAAAAATGCAAGAATTTTAGATGGATATCTGCAACATATTCCAATTTCCTTTTATATGCTTCATTAAACCTAAGCACATGAATACACTGAAGTAGCTCAGAGGAAAAGAAAAACTATAGAACTTGGCAGTCAGCTTGCAAAGATTAAGTTACTTTTGCCTAATCTGATGTGCTTTCGGTGATTGTGACAACACTAACGAAAGTAAATCAGGAATAGGTGAACCAGAAAAAGGAAAGAATCAGCATATATGAACACAAGTTCTAAAAGATTTACCTTTTCATCAATGGTGACATGATAACTCTCATCAATAGACTGTCAACAAAACCCATATCAGTCAACAAGAATTTAGAGGCATATGGACATCCTAAAGTATGAATTTTTGAAAGAGAGAATGCTTACAGAAATATTCTTCGGGAGCTCAAAAGTGACATCTTGTGCTCAATATGCTTTTGGATGCCACTTTCTTTCAGACCAATCAACACGCATCACAGACCAATTGGCACTTCCAATAGGATCCACTATCTACAGGATGTCGAAATGTCCTGTCTAGTTAGTGATACTATTAAATTTCCAGATAAGCCATTACTCAGGAAAGCCAAAATGCAAAATGATCTAATGTACTTACACTCGACAGAGTCGGAAGATAGTGTTCATCAGCATAGCAGTTGCGACTATCAAAACCTGACTGAGGTCAAGAAATGGGCAAAAATAGCAATCGGTATTGCTGGTTAATCAATCTGAGGGAGCAACCATTGAGTGATTCAACACATAAACTTTTAGATACATTCAAAAGAAACAAAGTGCCTAAAAAGAAAAAAACTTGATGATTATTAAGCAGACATTATGCATCAGAACTTGGATCTCCTACAGTCCAACCCATGAATCTAACATATTACTATGTATCCTAGCAAAATGGGGCTCCATTTACCTTATGGATTTCAATTATTTTGTTATCTTCTTAACTTTTGGAGATTTAAGGTACCCCCAGCAATAGAAATTATATGGGCAAACGTATGATGCCTACAAATGCTTCACAATGCTCACTCATAAAAATTGACCACAAAACACTCGAACCCTAAATCTCCAGTTAACCAAGTTCGTCGAGCCTAAATACCAGTGATCTATGTAAATACACATAATATTTTAAGTTATTTTTATTAGAATGCTAGCAAATTAGGTATATCAAGAAAACCACAACCAATTCGCACCCTAAACACTAAAAATCTTCACCAATCCGAGATCATGCGACTAAAACCATAAATCATTAAACCAGCAAAACTGACCTTGTTGTGCATAAAAATAGCATAGTCCAATACCAGTTGATCCTTGTCGACAAAAGATAGGATCGTAACGTAGTACTTCATTCTAATCGACGACGAAACGATGACATGGTTCTCATCGATGAGCTCGTCCAGGTTTCTGACACTTATCGGCGACTCCCGAAGATCATCGAACTTGGAGCAATCCTCCTCGTTCTTCTCCTCGTAGGGACAAAGGCGCTCCTGGTTGGCGGCGAACGCCACCTCCATGAGGAGGTAGTCTTTGACGAGCTCGACCTTGAGGATGTGGAGGCGGCACTTAGAGAGCAAGGTGATGGTGGGGAGCCAAGCAACAACCTCAGAACCCTTCTGCCTGCATTGCTTCTGTTTGACTTGGGACGGCGATGCTGCCAACTCAATCTTTTTATCCTTCTTGTCGCCATCGTGCTTCTGATCGCCGGGGTGCCCCTAGTTCCCCATGCCTCCGGGGGTTCCCTGGCCCATGGAACCTAGGGTTTTGTGGAGTACCACCGAGAGAGCTCGAGATCGAAAGTAAGCATAGAAGGTTTGGCTTCGAAAGAGAGACGATAAAAGGAGAAGCCGATCTCAATTCTTATTTGCCTTCACAGTGACACAAAATTGCAAATACACGAGTCTAAATATAGTTATTAGCATTATAATTTTAAGGTACCCTCCAATCACCATCTATTTAATTCTTAAGATTTTAATTTATATCAACATTCTATATTATATGACAACAATTCTTAAATAATCAAATTTTATTTTAAATATATTTAAGTTACATTTAACACTTAAAATTATAATTTACATCAATCTTACCTGATATGAATACTTTAAAAATTATTTTTATTTTAAAATATATTTAAGTTATATTATGTATGGGACTAGACATGACTGTAATAGTAGATTAAACTAAAAATATATATAAAATATTCACAAAATAAATAAGTCATGTGAATGATATAAAATAGACTAGATATAAAAAGAATTTATCCACCTTAAATAGTTGAGGCATTACGACTTATTAAAAATACAGATAACACATGATTCCAATTATTAGGGATGCCATATGAAAATTTTATATTAGAATAATAAAACACATATGTTATATTAAAATTTAATTATTTTTATTCAAATATAATATAGCCAATTATTTAGATCAAGACTTAAATTCTTGACCTTAATCATCATGATGTTTTTTTTCTCTCTTTATTGTTTCGCCACATTACTCCATTATGATAAATAAAACTCATTTGACATTTACTACGTAGAATAATATTATTACAATCAAAGCCAAATTTTAGAAGGGATCCCATCCAAAATACATAAAATAAATAAATAAATACACAGTTAATCTTACAAGAAACAAGCAAGCAATTATTTAGAGCATAAATACAATTAGTGTTTCTCATCAAGATGAGATAGGCAAAATGGTATTAAATTTTCATACTCCTTTGTGCTTTTGTTGATCATATCACATCTTTAAGAAACAGTATCAGTCAACCTAATCTCTTTATAACATTAGCTCAACAATCTTTTGATGAAATTATGCTACTTATTTTTTGGACATAGAAGTAGAAAAAATAATTATGTAACAACGAACAATGTCAAAATGGCCTATCGAATTACGTAAAACAAATAAAAGACATAGTTTGTATCGATACTTACCAGCAAAGCAGCAACAACATCGATGGAGTGATTCAAACATAAAAACCATTCTTGGCTTGTTTGAAATATGCAGCTCTAGGATCACCATCCATGCAATTTCATAAATTTTAAATTTTGATCCTTTGTTGCATAACATTAACCAAGTTTTAGTCACTTCGCAATGAATGGTTGCTTAAGAGATATCAAGTGATTTTATTTACGAGGTCCAAATACAAATAGAGATTGCAGTATTTGAAAAGAAAAAAAAGAAAATCTCAAATTAAAGTAAACCTTGTATTTCTTTAGCAATTATCTTTGTGAAAATGAAGTGTTGGTTGCTGAGACGATGGATCTTTTGTTCCACATACTACGAAAGAAATGGTTTCAGACATGTTCAGGTCTTGGGTGAGGATTTGCATGAAAGCACGATGCTTAGGAAGCACATCTAACACCTCTTTTTCCACAATGCACTTGCGAGCTTGATAGGCAACATCACTCCTCGAAGCCATGTCTAGAAAACTAGAGCTTTGTTCACAATGTACATGCCAAGAAAATTAATGCATTATTGTGGTGCTTATCAGCTTGTGAAATATCTCTCGATAGTACTTATACACTGAGGCTAGCAATTCATACCAATATCTGATTTTTCTATTACAACTAGCATCATGAACTGGTTGACTTCTATTTCCCTATGGTGACCTCAAAGAATTCACAGCAACCTTAAGGAATATTTTCTGATGAAGTAATGTACTTCCTAATATGACAAGTAAGAACAATTATGTCATCATAATTCATTGAGGTTTCAAGTATTTTTTCACATGTAGTTCTAATGGTGAAGCAAACTTCCCTACATAGAAAACCTGACTGTCTACATATCATGCATACATCAGAATCATCAGAGAGCAAATGCAGCATAAAAACCTCCAGTTGTGTTTTTCTGTTTTTATCATCCTTCCTGAACAAGATAACTTGAGATACTATTCCTTTTACCTGTGTTGGATGCTGTCCTTGATCATCCCAGCTTTTATAAAAAAGAATATTGGCTGTAGAAGCTGCCATCTAGCAACTCCACTTTTGAAGTGTTTTAAAACAATTATATCTGTGTAACCTTCAACTGTAGTTATATCTGCAAATCATGCTTTCCACTCGGTAAGTCTTCCTTATACAATTATGGACACCACAAAATTATCCATGATTAAGAATTTAAGATCATACCTTCAGGAGTTTCTCCTTGTGGCTGAAGAAAATTCAAGTTTTTGTTCATGAAATTAGATTTGGAAGGTCAATGGTTTAATTGATAACTTTTTGCTTATTTTTTATATTATGTCATATTCTAGTGTGATCCTCTTATCCCTCTCAAAAACTCATTGAACAAAAAATCCCAAAAATATAATTCCCTTTTTGTAGATGTAAATTTTTGATTTCTTAATTTTATTTAAAAAGTTTAAATTATGTTTCTATTTATTTGGGAAATTGCATGCAGATTTTTCAATGTTGATGGTTTTTTCGTATGAGCCCTTCTAAATTTGAAATACAAATACTTAACACATATATGTTATTGTAGTTAATCTCATTGACTAAATTTAATTACTATTATCAATTCTAGATGCCAAAAATTAGCAACCATGAAAAGCCTAAATTGAAAATGATACTAGTCAAACGACAAGAAATGCAAACTTGATGTTAAGACAAAAATTATAGTTCAAAGGAAAAGCCAGCAAAAACATTTAAAATAGTAATCTTTGGTAATTGAATATGAAAAAGTCATACCAACATTTGGACACGATATTAAGAACCTAAAAGTATTAAACCATGTGATCAGAGTGAAATAGGATAAATAAGCTCTTTAATGTACCTATAAACTTGATATTTTGAACTAATGTTTAAGAAATAGTTTAGTGCATCTCTATTGCAACACATAAGCTTCATTGTTACTCAAGATATGCATACAAATCTCTTCGTATTATAAATAGAAGATCCAATACCTCAAAAGGTTGGCCTCAGTTACCTCGATCGTGTAATGATCTTTGGAGACCATGTTGAGCCAATTTTCTCTGCTCTAGACATCACTCCTTCTTAGAAACCAACTCTTAGCACAATTATACTTGTTCTGATAAGGGAGGGATTGAAAGCTTATCATTAGCAAACAGCAATGACAGTAGAATAGTTTGTTTATTTATATCCCCGAGATATTTTTCAAGTTTATCACATAAACCGAGTTACACTCCTCTGGAATCCCTTTCGTTTAGAACGGAGATGAGGTAGTACACTTAATTATAACTTGGTTTCACTGAAAGCATAGCTTCAGTTTTACCTTATTAGTGCACTTATAAGGATATTATGTATAAATGAGTTCTTCATCTACCCTTCTGGTCTTAAAGTTCCCAAATATTATGTCGATCTATATTTAAATGAATTTTGTAACTATTGAATACCACCAAATTTAGAAACTAGGGGTCTTGATGATGAGATGCAATAGTCAATGGTGAATTTTTTTTTTCCATATTTTTTTATACAGAGTCAAGTAGATAAACATCACTTTATTCATCATTTATAAATATTTATTATAATTCATTTATTCATCAAATCACAAGTAGAAAAATAAACATAGTGATGTTAACTTCAAAAATCATACAAGTGGCTCTACTTAGTGGTAGAGGAAGGTCTGCTCTCCACTGGAATCCAATTTAGTACTAGAGGGAGGTTACTCTGAAAATTAAAAACAAAGAAAATTCAACAATACTGAGTAGGAACCCTAAAAGTCAACTCAAAATGAATACATGATCAAAATTTAATCATCCCATTGGTGTATATCAAATACCCGAAGGAGCACTCCCCTAATAACGGATGGAGAGGCTTTATCCTATGGGATGAGTTTGTGTTCTCCCAATAACGGATGGAGGCAATCTCATATCGCACTCCCAACAGCGGATGAAGTGGTATCCCTCACCAGCCAAAGTGGGGACACGTTCCTCCCAACAACAGATGGAGGAACCGTCCAACCGTCACGTCTGACGGCCCGCTAATCCCCGAAGGGAATCGCCCTACCTACTCTTTGTAGGGAACTAACATAATATCACACTTGTCATGTCCATATCGGGATGAAATAACACATTTAAAACATCTCTTTCAAATATTATCAATATCAAATAATACAAATTAGTCCGTAATTGACTTGAACCCTAGTTCAATCAATCCAATTGAACTCAATTTACCAGAACCTAACCGAACCGATCTTTAATCCTTATTTAACTGGTCTAGAACCACCCTAGCCTAGTATAATTTGGACTAGATTAGGTTCAATTTAGGTAAAACTGACTTAAATAAGTCAATCGATTCGGAATCACCCTGAATTGATCTAGACTAATTAAGCCTAGTTTAGTTCAATCAATATTTGAGCTCAAATCGAATAACAATATTAGGCTAGATTGGGCCAACTCATCTATTGGTCATGTGCATTACACATGACTAGGCATGCTATTGGGAAATCTGGGGGCGACATCACATTCGCAGTTGAAGAACAAAAACAAAATCCCCTATTCTCAAAGAGATATTCGATGTCATGCAAAGATTGATGCGTAAAAATTCGCGAAACTTAAAATTGCATATAGAGTAGATTATGTTACCTAGAGAGATTGTATCCCTGAATCCTTGTAGATCTCTAGGAGAGGGTGAATGAGGTCAAGCGTCCTCCTCTCTAGCGGTGATCCACACAACAGGGCTATGACGACACTCCTCAAAACTCTAGGCCTGCTCTGAGCTAGAGAGGGAGAGGAGAATAGGAGAGGCAAGTAAATGCTCTAGCCTATGAACCACTGAATCCCTCCTATTTATAGAGGTCCCCTGTCAAACCCTAATAGATCCTCCCCTATTGGGTATTGGATCTGCATCCAATTACCAAAGTCTCTTAGATTAGTGGATCTCTATCTAATAATCTCTTATGGGCTCTTATTGAATCTCATCCATAGGATTCAATAATTCAGGGGCTCCGACGGATATCTCATATCCGAACCTCTACTCATCGCAATGCATACCATATATGTGTGACCCTCTATGCCCAATATCGAGCTGGCCGTGAGTCATACCTGTTATAACTCCTTCTAGCTTAGTAAATTATTATCTCCATAACAATTTACTCAACTTATCGACTACGGACGTACTAGGCCACTACGCCGTAGTCCCAGATATTACAAGGGAATCCAATCCATTGGACATGTCTATCCTCAATTATAATGTACCTATAGTCTCTCATTTATCTAATATCCCAAAGTCCATATACCGGGTATGGTGCTGTTAGACCCATATGGTTTCTACTCGAGTCTCGCTCTAGTCGGATTCTCCCGGAGAACTTTTTCTCTCTCAATTCGAATGACCCTGGCCAGGGATTTGTTTGACAAAGCACACATGGAATATTCCTTTCATGACGCCGAAAGTGGATGCTGTTGGGAAATCATAGGGGGGGGGCGACATCATATGCGCAGCGGAAGAACAAGAAAACAAAAATCCCCGATTCCCAAAAAGATGTTCATCGTCGTGCGAAGATTGGTGCGCAAAATCCGCAAAAAACACAAAACTACGTATAGAGATTGTGTTACCTAGGGAGATCGTATATCCCTGTTTCCTTGCAGATCCTTAGGAGAGGGTGAAGGAGGTCAAGCGTCCTCCTCTCTAGCGGTGATCCACACAGCAGGGTTGCGACGACGCTCCTCAAAACTCCAGGCCTACTCTGAGGTGGAGAGGGAGAGGAGAATAGGAAGGGCAAGCAAAGACTCTAGCCTATGAGGCTGTGAATCCCTCCTATTTATAGAGATCCCGTGTCAAAACCCTAATGGGTCCTTTCCCTAGTGGGTATTGGATCTGCATCCAATAAGACAAGGGCTCCGTCGGATATCTCATATCCGAACCTCTACTCATCGCAATGCCTACCATATGTGTGTGACCCTCTAGGCCCAATATCGAGCTGGCCGTGAGTCATACCTGTCAGAACTCCTTCTAACTAAGTGAATTATTATCTCTGTAATAATTCACTCGACTCATCGACTACGGAAGTACTAGGCCACTACGCCGTAGTCCCCAGACGATACAGGGGAATCCAATCCATTGGACCTGTCTGTCCTCAGTTACCATGTACCTATAGTCCCTCATCCATCTAATATCCCAGAGACCGTATATCGAGCATGGTGCTATCAGACCCATACGGTTTCTACTCGAGTCTCGCTCTAATCGGATTCTCCCGGAGAACTCTTTCTCTCTCAACCCGAATGACCCTGGCCAGGGATTTGTCTGAGCAAGAACACATGGGATATTCCTCTCATGATACCGAGAGTGGATGATCCTCTATCGACACTCAATAGCCCTCGTAAGGTCGACTACCACTCCCAATGACCAGCTGTACTAGATCTGGGAATAGCCAAACCTATAAGTCTGGTATCAAAGAGTGGAGCACTCATACAGGACATCCTTGGTGTCTCAAGTCTAAGAACCAGATACACCACTAGGACTACGGAATTGTTGTCTGACAATAAGGCATCATCAACCATCCAACATTCCGTAAGCGGATCAATCAGTGAACTCATTCTCCAATGAGCACCTGTACTGTATCCCTAGTGTCCCTACACGAGCAGCTATGAGACCAGCTGCATCCATCATATGGATGGGTATACAGCACACCAGTCTATCCGGTTATCACGATGTCCCTCTCGAGTAACCTATGACCGGGATTATTTAGGATATGTGTTTAAAGGTGAATCGATCTCATTATCGTGATCTCATCACGATCCGATTCCCATTGCACAAATCCAAGGACATCACAATATATATGCATTTATGCAATAGTTATAAAGTGATATACGCCAAAATATAATAAGCAAAAAGATTCTGTATCAAGTCACACGTGCCATCACTCACGTGATTGGCTTGCTGGGCACTTATGACTAGCAATCTCCCACTTGACCTAAAGCCAATCACCTATGTGTCTGATCCCCATCAGACCCCTGTGACGCTCAAAGACAATCTGAGACAATGGCTTTGTTAGTGGATCTGCAATGTTATCTTCGGATGGAACTCTTTCCACTGCTACATCTCCTCGGGTCACGATCTCTCTGATAAGGTGGAACCTCCTCAGAACATGCTTAGATTTCTGATGAGACCTAGGTTCCTTCGCTTGAGCAATTGCCCCGTTGTTGTCGCAATATAGGGAAATCGGCTCCTCACTATCCGGCACGACTCCCAAATCTGTGATGAACTTCTTCAACCAGACTCCCTCCTTTGCTGCATCTGATGCAGCAATGTACTCCGCCTCTATGGTCGAGTCAGCAGTGGTATCTTGCTTGGAACTCTTCCAGCACACTGCTCCTCCATTCAAGGTGTACACATACCCTGAATTCGACTTGCTATCATCGACATCAGACTGAAAACTTGAGTCAGTGTAGCCTTCAACCTTAAGGCTATTACCTCCATATACTAGTAAAAGATCCTTAGTCCTTCTCAAGTACTTAAGGATACACTTTACTGCTTTCCAGTGCTCCAAGCCTGGATCCGCCTGATACCTGCTCGTGACACTCAGAGCATGCGTTATATCAGGCCTAGTACATAGCATGACATACATGATAGACCCTATTGCTGAGGCATAAGGTATCATATCCATGTTCGCCCTTTCTTTTGGAGTCTTTGGGGACATACTCGTAGAAAGCGATATCCCATGTCTCATCGGTATGAGACCTCTTTTGGAATTTTCCATGCCAAACCTTTTGACAATAGTTTCTATGTACCTGGACTGGGACAAGCCAAGCATCCTTTTGGATCTATCTCTATAGATTCTAATCCCCAAGATATAAGATGCTTCTCCTAAGTCCTTCATGGAGAAGTGTCTAGATAACCAAGCCTTTATTGTGGATAGCATTCCTATGTCATTCCCAATGATGAGGATGTCATCCACATATAACACCAAAAAGCTAATAGCGCTCCCACTTACCTTTCTGTATACACAAGGCTCATCTTCGTTCTTAACGAAGTCATAAGATCTGATTGCCTCATCAAATCTTATGTTCCAACTTCGGGAAGCTTGCTTTAGTCCATAAATGGATCTAAGCAACCTACACACCTTATCTGGGCAGTTCTTGGACACGAATCCCTCAGGTTGCATCATATACACCTCCTCCTCCAGGTTCCCGTTGAGGAATGCGGTTTTCACATCCATCTGCCAGATCTCATAATCATAGTGTGCTGCAATAGCCAATAGAATTCTGATGGATTTTAGCATTGCTACGGGTGAGAAAGTTTCGTCGTAGTCAACACCTTGCCTTTGACGATACCCCTTAGCCACTAGCCTTGCTTTATAGGTCTCTACCTTTCCATCTACTCCGATCTTTTTCTTAAAGATCCACTTACAACCGATGGGTACAATACCTTCGGGTGCATCAACTAGGTTCCAAACCTTATTGGAGTACATAGAATCCATCTCAGAATTCATGGCTTCTTTCCACTTCCCGGAGTCTATACTCATAATAGCCTCCTCGTAGGTCTGAGGATCAATATCCTCTACATCCTCTGCTCTAATATGTCCCACATATCTCTCAGGAGGATGGGATACTCTATCAGACCTGCGTAAAGTTGAAACTTGTGTATTAGATACCTGAACAGACTCGGGCTGTAGAGTGGTGCTTGAGCTTGGTTCTCCAACCTCGCTCAATTCTATCATTCTCCCACTGTCTCCGTCAAGAATGTGTTCCTTCTCAAGGAACACTGCTCTCTTAGCTACAAAGACCTTTTGGTCCTCGAGATGATAGAAGTAATACCCACAAGTTTCCTTGGGGTATCCCACAAATTTACATCGCCCTGTCCTTGATTCTAACTTATCGGGGTTGTGTCTTTTAACATGGGCAGAACAGCCCCAAATCTTAACTACTTTAAGATCAGGCTTCTTCCCTTTCCATATCTCATATGGTGTAGACACCACCGACTTAGTTGGAACTCTGTTCAGAAGGTAAGCTGCGGTTTCTAGGGCATATCCCCAGAATGAGATGGGTAGGTCAGCGAAACTCATCATGGACCGTACCATATCTAATAATGTACGATTTCTCCTTTCAGAGACACCATTGAGCTGAGGTGTATAAGGAGGTGTCCATTGGGATAATATCCCATGGTCCTTGAGGAAGTGAGTAAACTCTGTACTTAAGTACTCACCTCCTCGATCTGATCGAAGAGTTTTGATACTCTTTCCAGTCTGGTTCTCCACCTCATTCTTATACTCTCTGAATTTCTCAAAGGCCTCGGACTTGTACTTCATTAAGTACACATATCCATACCTTGAGAAATCATCAGTAAATGTAATGAAGTAGGAGTAACCTCCAATGGCATGAGTTGACATGGGTCCACATACATCACTATGTATGAGTTCCAACAACTCAGTGGCTCTCTCTCCAGTTCCACTAAATGGAGAGTTGGTCAGTTTTCCACGAATGCAAGGCTCACAAGTTGCATATGACACATAGTCGAATGGATCTAGATATCCATCATTTAGCAACTTTTGAATCCTTCTTTCATGGATGTGACCTAGCCTACAATGCCACAGGTATGCACTGTTCAACTCATCTCGTTTCCTTTTGGACACATTTATATTCATGATATGTGGAGTGGTGTCTAACATAAATAAACCATTATGCAATGTTCCTTTCGTGATGATCTTATCATCTAATAATATCGAACAACCATTGTTCTCAAAAACAAATTTATATCCACTAACTGTTAAACATGAAATGGAGATAATGTTTTTGATAATAGAAGGAACAAAATAACATGCATCTAATGCAATAAAAGCTCCACTAGGCAGATGTAGGGCGACCTCGCCAACAGCTAATACAGCAACTTTTGCTCCATTACCCATCTTGAGGTCCATCTCGCCTCTCTCTAGTCTCCTAGGCCTTGCCAGAACCTGCAACGAATTACATATATGATAAGCACTACCGGTATCTAATACCCATGTGTTATCATAAGAGTCTGACAAATGGAGACTGATCATGAATGTACCTGAAGCTTCATCAAGCTTTTGTTTCGCCCTTTCTGCAAGGTACTCTTTGCAGTTTCTCTTCCAGTGCCCATCTTTACCATAGTGGAAGCACTGGCCTTTGTCCTTTGTTGGGTCTTTCTTAGCAACCTTTGCTTTACCTTGTTTGCCCTTGCCCTTTCCCTTCTTAAGGGACCTTTCTGCTTTCCTTTTCTTTCTGGTCTCACCAGTGTAGAGAACTGGCTTCTCTTTCTTAATAGTACTCTCTGCCTCCCTCAACATATTGAGGAGCTCTGGGAGAGTCACCTCAAGCTTGTTCATATTAAAGTTCATTATGAACTGTAAAAAGGAATCTGGTAGGGACTGAAGCACAATGTCCACACACAAGTTATCCTCTAGGACCATTCCTAGACCTGTGAGTTTCTCTATCCACTCAATCATCTTTAGGACATGGTTCTGAACCGGTGTCCCCTCAGTCATCCTAGCGCGGAAAAGGCTCTTGGATATCTCATATCGTTGAGTCCTTCCCTGTTCCTCAAACAATTTACGGATATGTAGGAGAATGGATCTGGCATCCATCTTTTCATGTTGTCTCTGTAACTCTGGAGTCATAGAGCCCAACATATAGCACTGAGCAAGAGTGGAGTCATCAATGTACTTCACGTAGCGAGCGATCTCATCCTCGCTTGCCCCTTCTTCGGGCGTAGGCATCACTGTATCAAGGACGTACACAATTTTCTCCGCTGTGAGAACAATTCTCAAGTTACGGAGCCAATCCGTATAATTTGGACCAGTGAGGCGGTTGACATCAAGTATGCCACGTAAGGGATTTGAAAACGACATTTTCTGAAAATAAAGATGTAGCAAAAATGAATAACATGCAGATTTTGCAAGAAATAAACTATCAAGATATGGACTTCTATCTTAATATGCTCCCACTATTTTACTAACGAGTCACGCGACACCCTCAGCACGTGAAACGGAAGTCTCCGGCAGACTTCTAGTGGGGATCAGGATCCAATCAGCGTCTTAGTGTAACCTCGAGGGACTCGACCAATCACACTAAGCCTAAAAGGTAGACAACTCTTGCCGATCACAACTCCTTGTGATTCCCGTCCTGTTCGGCCTCCGAATCACCATGGCCTCGAGGGACTCGACCAACCATGATGCTCGGTTAAGTCAACACCTTCGTTACAAGATGAGTCTGATTTGATGATATACCCTCGAGGGACTCGACCAAGCATATCATGCCCTCAGGTCACCGGTGACATCTCTATGTCGTAAGCAAGATAGCGAATCGCGATATAGGTGAGTCTCGAGGGACTCGACCAACTCAACCTACACCGGGATTCGGTTCCTACTCATAACGATGGAAGGCCACGTGGGTCAATCTAATTGCCTCACGTTTACCAACTTAATATTATCGAGAGATGTTTCTATGATTTGGTCTCCTAATATGACATGTCACACATATACATATTTAATATATATCTACATCGCATGCAAATATATATACATATCTAGTATGTGTATAAGCAATCACACCAGATGATCATGGACCACAACCTAATATGATTAGGCCCGAGCCAGTAGGCCTAATCACTCACATCAAGATCTATGTGTGCAACGGTGCATCTCCATGCCTTGTGATCGTCCATCTCGTCCTCGTTGGTTCCGTCGACATCTTGATGCATCTTCATGCATCACGATCGTCCGTCTCGTGGGTCCCGCTATGGCTTCCACGCTCCCGCTGCGCCTCCTCATGTGATTACAACTTAATCATAGGCACGCAGGCCCGACAATAAACGAGAAATATAATGGAGGTTCGCAGACCTCAATAATAATAATCACAAGTACACACATCACACGGTCCATGATCATCCGTCCACTCATCATACATCACATGTATAAATAATCATCATCATGTAGGACTACTAGATAATAATAAAAATAATAATCAACTAAACCTTTTAATTAATTAATATTTTCTGAAATCAGGGATATATAGGGAATTTCTCAATTCCTAAGGGTATTTTCATAATTTGGACAAAAGACAGAAACTGGAATTTCTCAAATTCCGAGGGGCAAAACTATCTTTTGCGCAGAAAACCCTAATACCCTTTCCCCTTTTCGCTGCTGCGCCGTCGCCGCCGCCACCCTGCTGGCGGCGGCCTGTGCGGCGAGGGCGAGGGCACTGCCCTCGCCTGCAGGTGGCACGCCCGCTGGGGTCGCTGCCGCTGCAGGTGGGCGCCCCCGCGGGCGCCGCCGCCTTCGCGGGCGGTTCTGCCCGCGAGTCAGCGCCCGCAGGTGGTGCTGTCTCGCTGGCGGCCGCCCCTGCGGGGTTTTTGCCCGTGGGAGCAGCGGCCACAGGCGCCGCTGCCCTGCGGTGCCTCAGCCCGCGCTGCTGCCTCGCGGCGCCTCTGCCCGCGGGCTCAGTGGCCGCAGGCGCTTCTACCGAGCGGGCTCCCAGCCCCGCCGGCCGCAAGCCTGCTGCAAGCAGACCGCCGGCCGGCTGCTGCAGGCACAGCGCTTGCGCATGCGCCGGCGCTGTGCTGCCTGGCTGCGGCTGCGGCTGGCTGCAGGCATGCAGATCGAGGGCAGCAACTGTTGCTGCCCTTCCTTGCTTTTGCGTCAACGATTTTGACGTCAATATTCTTCCTAAACACAACACACGCAGTTCAAAAACCAATCATTCGCACGAACAACCTGGCTCTGATACCACTGTTGGGAAATCATAGGGGGGGGGGCGACATCATATGCGCAGCGGAAGAACAAGAAAACAAAAATCCCCGATTCCCAAAAAGATGTTCATCGTCGTGCGAAGATTGGTGCGCAAAATCCGCAAAAAACATAAAACTGCATATAGAGATTGTGTTACCTAGGGAGATCGTATATCCCTGTTTCCTTGCAGATCCTTAGGAGAGGGTGAAGGAGGTCAAGCGTCCTCCTCTCTAGCGGTGATCCACACAGCAGGGTTGCGACGACGCTCCTCAAAACTCCAGTCCTACTTTGAGGTGGAGAGGGAGAGGAGAATAGGAAGGGCAAGCAAAGACTCTAGCCTATGAGGCTGTGAATCCCTCCTATTTATAGAGATCCCGTGTCAAAACCCTAATGGGTCCTTTCCCTAGTGGGTATTGGATCTGCATCCAATAAGACAAGGGCTCCGTCGGATATCTCATATCCGAACCTCTACTCATCGCAATGCCTACCATATGTGTGTGACCCTCTAGGTCCAATATCGAGCTGGCCGTGAGTCATACCTATCAGAACTCCTTCTAACTAAGTGAATTATTATCTCTGTAATAATTCACTCGACTCATCGACTACGGAAGTACTAGGCCACTACGCCGTAGTCCCCAGACGATACAGGGGAATCCAATCCATTGGACCTGTCTGTCCTCAGTTACCATGTACCTATAGTCCCTCATCCATCTAATATCCCAGAGACCGTATATCGAGCATGGTGCTGTCAGACCCATACGGTTTCTACTCGAGTCTCGCTCTAATCGGATTCTCCCGGAGAACTCTTTCTCTCTCAACCCGAATGACCCTGGCCAGGGATTTGTCTGAGCAAGAACACATGGGATATTTCTCTCATGATACCGAGAGTGGATGATCCTCTATCGACACTCAATAGCCCTCGTAAGGTCGACTACCACTCCCAATGACCAGCTGTACTAGATCTGGGAACAGCCAAACCTATAAGTCTGGTATCAAAGAGTGGAGCACTCATACAGGACATCCTTGGTGTCTCAAGTCTAAGAACCAGATACACCACTAGGACTACGGAATTGTTGTCTGACAATAAGGCATCATCAACCATCCAGCATTCCGTAAGCGGATCAATCAGTGAACTCATTCTCCAATGAGCACCTGTACTGTATCCCTAGTGTCCCTACACGAGCAGCTATGAGACCAGCTGCATCCATCATATGGACGGGTATACAGCACACCAGTCTATCCGGTTATCACGATGTCCCTCTCGAGTAACCTATGACCGGGATTATTTAGGATATGTGTTTAAAGGTGAATCGATCTCATTATCGTGATCTCATCACGATCCGATTCCCATTGCACAAATCCAAGGACATCACAATATATATGCATTTATGCAATAGTTATAAAGTGATATACGCCAAAATATAATAAGCAAAAAGATTCTGTATCAAGTCACACGTGCCATCACTCACGTGATTGGCTTGCTGGGCACTTATGACTAGCAGATGCTCCTCTTTCGACACTCAATAGCCCTCGTAAGGTCGACTGTCACTCTCAATGATCAACTATAATAGATCTAGGACATCCAAGCCTACAAGTTTGGTATCAAAGAATGGAGCACTCATATAGGACATCCTTTGTGTCTTAAGTCTAAGGACTAGATATACCACTAGGACTACAAAATCGTTGTCTGACAATAAGGTATCATCAACTATGCAGCATTTCATAAGCAGATTAATTAGTGAACTCATTCTCTAATGAGCACCTGTACTGTATCTCTAGTGTCCCCACATGTGCAACTATGAGACCAGCTGCATCTATCATATGGATGGGTATATAGCACACCAGTCTGTTCGGTCATCTCGATATACCTCTCGAGTAACCTATGATCGAGATTATTTAGGATATGTGTTTAAAGGTGAATTGATCTTATTATCATGATCTTATCACGATTCAATTCCCATTGTATAGATCCAAGAACATCACAATATATGCATGCATATATGCAATAGTCAATATAAAGTGATACATGCCAAAATATAATAAGCAAAAAGATTCCGTGTCAAGTTATACGTGCCATCACTCACGTGATTAGCTTGCTAGGCACCTATGACTAATAATCTCCCACTTGACCTAAAGTCAATCACCTATGTGTCTGATCCCCATTAGACCATTGTGACACTCAAAGACAATCTGAGACAACGGCTTTGTCAATGGATCTGTAATGTTATCTTCGGATGGAACTCTTTCCATTATTATATCTCCTCGGGTCATGATCTCTCTAATAAGTTGGAACCTCCTTAAAATACTTCTGATGAGACCCGAGTTCCCTTGTTTGAGTAATCGCCCCATAGTTGTCGTAATAGAATGAATCAACTCCTTGCTAGTTAGCCCGACTCCTAGATCTGTGATATACTTCTTCATCCAGACTCCCTCCTTTATTGCCTCTGCTGCAGCAATGTACTCCGCCTCTATGGTAGAGTCAGCAGTAGTATCATGCTTGGAACTCTTCTAGCATACTACTCCTCCATTTAGGGTATACACAAACCCCGAATTTGACTTGCTATCATCGACATCGGACTGAAAGCTTGAGTCTGTGTAGCCTTCAACCTTAAGGCTACTACCTCCATATACTAGTAAAAGATCCTTAGTCATTCTCAAGTACTTAAGGATATACTTTACTGCTTTTCAATGCTCCAAGGCTGGATCCTCCTAATACTTGATCATGACACTCAGAGCATGCGCTATATCAAGCCTAGTACGTAACATGTCATACATGATAGACCCTATCGCTGAGGCATATGGTATCATATTCATGTTCGCTCTTTCTTCAAGAGTCTTTGGGGACATACTCCTAGAAAGTGATATCCCATGTCTTATCGAAACGAGACCTCTCTTGGAATTTTCCATGCTAAACCTTTTAACAATGGTTTCTATGTACCTGGATTGGGACAAGTCAAGCATCATCTTGGATCTATTTATATAGATCACAATCCCCAAGATATAGGATGCTTCCCCTAAGTTCTTCATGGAGAAGTTTTTAGATAACCAAGCCTTTACTGTGGATAGCATTCCTACATCATTCCAAACGATCAGGATGTCATCCACACCTTAGTCCATAAATGGATCTAAGCAACCTATACACCATATCTGGGCAATCCTTGGACACGAATCCCTCGGGTTGTATCATATATATCTCCTCCTCGAGGTTCTCATTGAGGAATGTAGTTTTCACATCCATCTGTCAGATCTCATAATCATAATGTGCTGCAATAGCCAATAGAATTCAGATGGATTTTAGTATTACTACGGGTGAGAAGGTTTCATCATAGTCAACACCTTGCCTTTGTCGATACCCCTTAGCCACTAGCCTTTCTTTATAGTCTACCTTTCCATATACTCCGATCTTTTTCTTAAAGATCCACTTGCAATTGATGGGTACAATACTTTCAAGCGTATTAACTAGGTTCCAAACCTTGTTGGAGTACATAGAATCCATCTTAGAATTAATGGCTTCTTGCCACTTCCTAGAGTCTATACTCATAATAGCCTCATTGTAGGTCTAAGGATCAATATCTTTAACATCCTCTCCTCTAATATGTCTCACATATCTCTCCGGAGGATGGGATACTCTACCGGACCTACGTAAAGTTGGAACTTGTGTATTAGGTACTTGAACAGACTTGGGCTGTAGAGTGGTGCTTGAGTTAGGTTCTCCAACCGCGATCAACTCTATTATGCTCCAATTGTCTCCGCCAAGAGTGTGTTCCTTCTCAACGAATACTGCTCTCTTAGCTACAATGACCTTTTGGTCCTCGAGATGATAGAAATAATATTCACAAGTTTCCTTGGGGTATCCCATGAACTTGCATCGCTCTGTCCTCGATTCCAACTTATCAGGGTTATGTCTTTTAACGTGGATAGGGCAGCCCCAAATCTTAATAACCTTAAGATCGGGTTTCTTCCCTTTCTATATCTCAGATGGTATAGACACTACCGACTTAATTGGAACTCTGTTCAGAATGTAAGCTGTAGTCTCTAGGGCATATCTCTAGAATGAGATGGGTAGGTCAGTGAAACTCATCATGGATCGTACCATGTCTAACAGCGTACGATTTCTCCTTTCAAACACACTATTAAGCTAAGGTGTATAAGGATGTGTCCACTGGGATAATATCCCATAGTCCTTGAGGAATTGGGTAAACTCTGTACTTAAGTACTCACCTCCTCGATTTGATCGAATTTCTACTATATTCTTATACTCTCTGAATTTCTCAAAGGCCTCAGACTTATACTTCATTAAGTATACATATCCATACCTTAAGAAATCATCAGTGAAGGTAATGAAGTAGGAGTAACCACCAATGGCATCAATTGACATGGGTCCATATACATCACTATATATGAGTTCCAACAACTCCGTGCCTCTTTCTCCAATTCCACTAAAGAGTTGGTCAATTTTCCACGAAGGCAAGGCTAGCATATTGCATATGACTCATAGTCGAATGGATCTAGATATCCATCCTTTAGCAACTTTTGAACCTTCCCTCATGGATGTGACCTAGCCTACAATGCCATAGGTATCCACTATTCACCTCATCTTGTTTCCTCTTAGACACACTTACATTCATGATATGTGGAGTAGTGTCTAGCATAAATAAATAATTATGCAATGTTTCTTTCTTGATGATCTCATCATCTAATAATATCAAACAACCATTGTTCTAAAAAACTAATTTATATCCACTAACTGTCAAACATGAAATGGGAATAATGTTTTTGATAATAGAAGAAATAAAATAACATGCATCTAATGCAATAATAGCTCCACCAAGCAGATGTAGGGCGACCTCGCCAATAGCTCCTATAGCAACTTTTGCTCCATTGCCCATCTTGAGGTTCATCTCGCCTCTCTCCAATCTCTTGGGCCTTGCCAGAACCTGCAACGAATTGCATATAAGATAAGCACTATCGATATCCAATACCCATATGTTATCATAAGAGTCTAACAAATGGAGACTGATCATGAATGTACCTGAAGCTTCTCTAAGCTTCTATTTCGCCCTCTCTACAAGGTACTATTTATAATTCCTCTTCCAGTGCCTATCTTTGTCATAGTGGAAGCACTAGCCTTTGTCCTTTGTCGAGTCTTTCTTAGCAACCTTTGCTTTACCTGATCTACCCTTGCCATTGCCCTTCTTAAGGGACTTTTCTGCTTTCCTTTTCTTTTTTGTCTCACTAGTGTAGAGAACTGGCTTCTCCTTTTTTATAGTACTCTCTGCCTCCCTCAACATATTGAGGAGCTCTAAGAGAGTAATCTCAGGCTTGTTCATATTAAAATTAATTATGAAATGTGAAAAGGAATCTGGTAAGGACTGAAGCACAATGCCCACACACAAGTTATCCTCTAGGACCATTCCTAGACCTGTGAGTTTCTCTATCCACTCAATCATCTTTAGGACATAGTTCTGAACTAGTATCCCCACAGTCATCCTAGCGCCGAAGAGGCTCTTGGGTATCTCATATCGCTGAGTCCTTCCATGTTCCTCAAATAATTTGTGGACATGTAGGAGAATGGATCTGGTATCCATCTTTTCATATTGTCTCTATAACTTAGGAGTTATAGAGTCTAACATGTAACACTAAGCAAGAGTGGAGTCATCAATATACTTTACGTAGAAAGCGATTTCATCCTCGCTTGCCCATTTTTCGGGCGTAGGCATCACTGTATCAAGGACATATGCGATTTTCTCTACTGTGAGAATAATTCTCAAGTTGTAGAGCCAATCTATATAATTTGGACCAGTAAGGTGGTTGACATTAAGTATGTCACGTAAGGGATTTGAAAGCGACATTTTCTGAAAACAAAGATGCCGCAGAAATGAATAATATACAGATTTTGCAAGAAATAAAAAATCAAGATATGGACTTTTATCTTAATATGCTCCCACTATTTTACTGGGAAGTCACGCGACACCCTCAGCATGTGAAACAAAATTCTCCGGCAAGCTTCTAGTGGGGATCAGGATCCAATCAGCATTTTAGAGTAACCTCGAGGGACTCGACCAATCACACTAAGCCCAAAAGGTAGGCAACTATTGCCGATCACAACTCCTTGTGATTCCCGTCCTATTCGGCCTCCGAATCACCATGGTCTCGAGGGACTCGACCAACCAAGATGCTCGGTTAAGTCAACACCATCGTTACAAGATAAGTCTGATTCGATGATATACCATCGAGGGACTCGACCAAGTATACCATGTCCTCAGGTCACCGGTGACATCTCTATGTCGTAGGCAAGATAACGAATCGCGATATAGGTGAGTCTCGAGGGACTCGACCAACTCAACCTACACCGGAAATCGGTCCTTATAACGATGGAGGGCCACATGGGTCAATCTAATTACCTCACGTTTACCGACTTAATATTATCGAGAGAGGGGTTTCTATGATTTGGTTTCCTAATATGATATGTCACACATATACATATTTAATATATATCTACATCGCATGCAAATATATATACATATCTAATATGTGTATAAGCAATCACACCAGATGATCATGGACCACAACCTAATGTGATCAGGCCCGAGCCAATAGGCCTAATCACTTACATCAAGATCTATGTGTGCAACGGTGCATCTCCATGCCCTGTGATCATCCATCTCATCCTTGTCGGTTCCGTCGACATCTTGATACATCTCCATGCATTGCGATCATTCATCTCGTGGGTCCCGCTATCGCATCCACGCTCCCGCTATGCCTCCTTGTATGATTACATCTTAATCATAAACACGCAGGCTCGATAATAAATGAGAAATATAATGGAGGCTCCTAGACCTCAATAATAATAATCATAAGTACACACATCATACGGTCCATGATCATCTGTCCACACATCATACATCACATGTATAAATCATCATCATATAGGACTACTAGATAATAATAAAAATAATAATTAATTAAATCATTTAATTAATTAATATTTTCTGAAATAAGGGATATGTAGAGAATTTTAGAATTTTGAGGGATATTTTCATAATTTAGACAAAGGACAGAAACTGGAATTTCTTAAATTCCCAAGGGCAAAACTATCTTTGGCCCAAGACTGCCCCAATCCCTCTCTTCTCCTTGCTTGGTGCGGGCGCCGCCACCCTTGCCGGCGGTAGCCCTCTACGGCGGGGAGCGGGGGCGCTGCCCCTGCCTACGGGCGGTGTGCTCGCTAGCGGCTTTGCTCGCGAGCAGGGGCCTCTACCCATGGGGGCTGCTCCCGCAGCCGCCGCCCGTGCAGGCAGTTGCTCCGTGAGCGAGCGCCGCTGCGGGCGTTGTGCCCACAGGCAGCGCCTGCGGGTGCCACCGTCTGCGTGCCATAGGCGGCTCTGCCTACGGGTGGCCGGCAGTTGACGGTTGCAACCGCGTGCATCAACAGTTGCTACGTAGGTGGCCGAGCGCCGCCCTTGCGGCCACCGCTGTAGGCGACCTGCCTACACGAAGATGGCAGCAAGCAGGTAGCCATCTTCGAGCGTAGCAAGGGCAGCAATAGTTGCTGGCCTTCCTCGCCTAATGCGTTAACAATTTTGACATCAAAAGCATTACACAAACATTCAAAACCAATTTTCGCACGAATAACTTGGCTCTGATACCATTGTTGGAAAATCTTAGGACGACATCACATGGGCAGTGGAAGAACAAAAACAAAATCCCCTATTCTCAAAGAGATGTTCGTTGTCGTGTGAAGATTGAAAAATCCACGAAACTTAAAACTGCATATATAGTAGATTGTGTTACCTAGAGAGATCGTATACCTCTGAATCATTGCAGATCTCTAGGAGAGGGTGAAGGAAGTCAAGCGTCCTCCTCTCTAGCGGTGATCCATACAATAGGGCTGCGACTAGGCTCTTCAAAACTCCAAGCTTGCTTTGAGGTGGAGAGGGGGAGGAGAATATGAGAGGCAAGCAAAGACTCTAGCCTATGAATAACTGAATCCCTCCTATTTATACAAGTCCCCTGTCAAACCCTAATGGATCCTCCTATATTGGGTATTGAATCTGCATCCAATTATCCAAGCCTCTTAGATTAGTAGATCTCTATCCAATAATCTCTTATGGGCTCTTATTGAATCTCATCCATAGGATCCAATAATTTAGGGGCTTATTAGATATCCAATAAGTCAGGGGCTTTGGCGGATATCTCATATCTGATCCTCTACTCATCGTAATACCTACCATATGTGTGTGACCCTCTAGGCCCAATATTGAGCTGGCCGTGAGCTATACCTATCAGAACTTCTTCTCGCTCATTGAATTATTATCTCCATAATAATTCACTCGACTCATCGACTACGAACGTACTAAGCCACTACGTCGTAGTCCCCAGACGATACATGTGAATCCAATCCATTAGACCTGTCTGTCCTCAGTTACCGTATAACTATAGTCTCTCATCCATCTGAATATCCCAGAGACCATATACCGGGTATGATTTTGTCAAACCCATACGGTTTCTACTCGAGTCTCATTCTAATCAGATTCTCCCGGAGAACTCTTTTTCTCTCAATCCGAATGACCCTGGCTAGGGATTTGCTTGAGCAAGAACACATGGGATATTCCTTTCATGACGCTGAGAGTGGGTGATCTTCTATCGACACTCACTAGACCTCGTAAGGTCGATTGTCACTCCCAATGACCGGTTGTACTAGATCTGAGACATCCAAACCTATAAGTCTGGTATCAAAGAATGGAGCACTCATACAGGACTTCTTGGTGTTTTAAGTCCAAAGACTAGATACACCATTAGGACTACAAAATCGTTGTCTGACAATAAGGCATTATCAACCATCTAGCATTCCGTAAGCGGATCAATCTATGAACTCATTTTCCAATGAGCACTTGTATTGTATCCCTAGTGTCCCCACACGAGCAGCTATAAGTCTAGCTACATATATCATATGGACGGCTATACAGTACACTAATCTATCTAGTTATCTCGATGTCTCTCTCGAGTAACCTATAACCGAGATTATTTAGGATCTGTGTTTAAAGGTGAATTGATCTCATTATCGTGATCTCATCACGATCCGATTCCCATTTCACAGATCCAAGGACATCACAATATATACATGCATATATGCAATAATCAATATAAAATGATAAATGCCAAAAATATAATAATAAAAAAAATTTCGTGTCAAGTCACACGTGTCATCATTGACGTGATTGGCTTACTGGGAACCTATGACTAGCACATGCATCACACAAGATTGACCTAGCCCAAGCCCATGGACTAGTCATGTGCGTCGCATGTGACCGCCCATGATGGTTGGGCTGGGCTAGCCTACGGGCCAAGGCCTGACCATTGGGTTGTGTTAGGCTTACGGGCTACTAGTGGGTTGTGGCCTAACCTATGGGTTGGGCCTGTGAGCAATTTCAATCCAATTCATATCAAATTTCATACAGCAACATATATTCACTAACAACTATATAAACAAAAAATATAATAACTCATTAAAAGATAAATTGTAAGATAAGTTTTAATACAAGAAAATAACCTTCTAAATTCAAATAAAAATTAAAATTTTAACACGTATAATTTTAAAATATTCTAGTCAAATAAATTTTAAATAATTCAGAATAGTACATTTTAATTTGAATTTTCAGATCAAAGAATATCAAAAATTTTAAATAATATATTTTAATTTAACAAAAATCTTAATCCAAATAAGATTAAAGGCAAGTTGTAATGCCAAGAAATATCATATATTTAATACATGAAATATGTAAAATTTTAAATTATTTAAATCTAAAATTAAATAAACTAAAGAACATTATAAAAACTTTAGTTAATAGACTTTAATGCAATAATAAAAATTTTGATATTTAAAGAATTGATAAATATTTTTCAAACTACAAAACATTCAACATTTAAAGAATCAAAATAAAAACTAAAACTTTTATTTTCAAGAAAGGTATAGAAACCTACCTCTCGTCAATAGGGTGTAATTCCTCGTTCCTACCGTTGCTAGGTTTGGCTAAGAGAGAAACAAAAGAGAGAAATCCCTCCCCTTAAATAGGAGGAGGTGAGTCTCCATTAAAGAAAATTTATTTTATTTTCATATTTATTTAATATAAATTATTTCTATTTAATATACTAATATGATATCACCCTACTTGGAATATTTAATAGTTATTTCCTAATTCGTATTAACAAATAAGGAAATAGATTAATATTTCCTAAATTACAATGGCAAGTAAGGAAAAAAATTAATTACTAACTTAATTATTTGATTTGATTACATTTCTCCCCTCCTATAAAAAAATTTGGTTCCCAAATTTAGCTCACCTTAATAGAATAGATGAAGATACTGCTCTCGCATATCTTCTTCTCTTTCCCTCATTGCCTCTTGGTCTGGGTGTTGCCAACAAATATTTACCAAAGGTATAATTTTATTCCTTAGAATATATTCTTTCCTTTCTAAGATCTGGGTTGGTCGTTCTCTAAAAGTAGCATCATCTCTTAATTATAGAGGTTGGTAAGATATGACATGTGATAGATCCCTGATATATCTTCGAAGTATACACACATGAAATACATCATGGATACTAGCCAAAGCTGGGGGCAATGCCAATCTATACGCCACAGACCCGGTCTTTTATAAGATCTCAAATGGGCCAATGAATCTTGGGGCTAACTTCCCCCTTTGACCAAACCTCATAACTCCCTTGGTTGGCGACACTTTTAAGAAGACGTGCTCACCAACTTCAAACTCTAGATCTCTTCGCCTTCGATCTGTATAACTTTTCTGATGACTTTGAGCTGTTAATAATCTTTGACATATAATTCGAACATTATCAGTATCTTTTTGAATTAATTGAGGTCCTAAAAGCTTCCGTTCTCCTATCTCATCCCAATATATAGGTGATCTACACTTTCTTCCATAAAGGGCTTCAAATGGAGCCATCTGTATACTAGAATGGTAACTATTATTATAAAAAATCTTAATTAGGTATAAGTGCATATCCTAACTCCCACCAAAATCCAAAGTACATGCTCTTAAGAGATCTTCAAGAGTTTGTATTCTCCTTTTAAATTAGCCATCAGTTTGGGGGTGAAAAGTTGTATTAAACTTTAACTATATACCAAAGATTTTTGTAAACTTCCCCAAAACTTAGAGGTGAACCTTAGATCTCTATCTGAGATAATGCTAATTGACACCCGAATAATTTCCTTAATATATAAGCTTGCTAGTTTATCCAATGAATACTTCTTATTAAAAGGGAGGAAGTGAGCAGATTTAGTAAGTTTGTCTACTACTACCTAAATTCTGTCATATCGTTTCGCAGTTTTGGGTAATCCTGTTACAAAATCCATAATGACTTGCTCCCACTTCCATTCAGGAATCGAAATCCTAAGCAATTTCCCCATAGGTACTCGATGTTCTATCTTCACTTGTTGGAATATCAAACATTTAGAAACAAACTCTACTATATCTCTCTTCAAACCACGGCACCAATAGTTTTGACGTAAATCTCGATACATCTTAGTAGTCCCGGGATGGATATTAAATTTTGATCTATGTGCCTCCTCCAATAATTAAATCTTTACTAAATGGCTTTCGGAAACACAAAGTCGATTGTAGAATGTAATAGAACCATCTTCGGCTTGGAGGAATTTGGGTCTAAATCCTTGAGCTATCTCCTTAATTATCATCTAAATATATGTATCTTCCTTCTGACATTATTTAACCTTTTCCACCAAATATGAATGTGTCATCAGACACGCAAGAAAACCTTTATTTGTCTCCGATAAAAGTTTAAGTTTTAAGTCTGCTAACTCCATCATCATAGAATTTCTTTAAATATTCATATAGGCTATAAGACTATAGGTATTTTTGCTTAAGGCATCAGCAACTACATTAGCCTTCCCAGTATGATAGTTGATATTAAAATCATAATTCTTTAGAAAATACAACCATCTTTTTTGTCTCATATTTAAATCTTTCTGTACGAAAATATATTTGAGACTCTTATGATCTGTGAAGATTTTAAAAGTCTGTCTATAGAGATAATGCCTCCAAATTTTCAGTGTAAAAATGATAGCTCATAGCTCTAAGTCATAAGTAGGATAGTTCTTCTTGTGAGACTTCACTAAGATAAGAGCATCGGTTAATTTCTTCTTCAATTCCTAAAAACTTTGTTGACATTTATCATTTCATATGAACTTTATTTCATATGAACTTTATATATGTTTTTGTGTGATCAACGATGCTGCTATTTTTGAAGTCTTCTACAAATCTACTATAGTATCCGACCAAACCCAAGAAGATTTTTATTATTTTAAACATTATTATATCATTTTTATGTATGATTTATAAATTATGTCATATTTTAATGTGATATAGAACATTACATTTGATTTATACATCATAACATTATATGTATGTTGTACGTATTAACATCCATTACATAATAATTGTTATTCACTATGTTCACAATATACCATATAGCTTGTGTTTGAGATCAGATCTTAGAAGTTCAGAACTTTTAAGTTGTTCTCCATTGTTTAAGTTTTTTTAATGACATCTTTTATGAATCTGCTAACCAAATTATTCACTTCTGTTTGTGCTTCAGTTTTCTTTCAAAAAAAGAATAAGAGATTTGCCATAAAGACTTCACAAAGAAAGTGTTTTATAATCTCTCTCTCTACAAAAGAATTGAGCACTCTATAAAGTTAAATGGACTAACAAAATTTTGCTGCTCAAGAGATCAAATAACCAGGAAAACACAAAACAGAGAGAAGACCAGTACTGGGTGGAGTGCACCATCAAATAAAGTAGTATCCACCTCATCCCTACTTAGAGAGAAACATAGATTCAAGTCATCCCAATTGCCTCCAACAATCTTCTGCTGCTACATGGTGGAGTTTGGTGTCAAAATGAGGTGGCTTGAGTTCAAGAATTGGCAGGGATTTCATGGAGCAAATGACTCAACAATGTGATGTCAGGAGGCACAACCAGACCAAACAATGGTGTTCCTGCTGATGTGTCTCATATGAGGGTGTCATTAGAGAACAACTGCATCAGGTTGTGAAGAGCTTCAGGATAAAATTTCCTAGCAAACAAGTAGCAAAGTCTCTTCATTCCATTCCACAAACAAGGTTTCGCTGTCACCACTTTCTGCAAAATAAATAAATAAATACATGATTGATATAAACAAAAAACAACTCAATACTACTGTTGAGGTTGGTCTTTGATTATAAAACACTGGAAGGACAGTTAAATAGCAGATTTGGTGTACTCAAGTTTGAGTGATTAGTTTCTCTTCCGGATTGTGTTGTATAATTGTTAGCTGAAAACAGATAGCAGCAAAGATTTTGTGACGATAAATACAAGTCAAACATGGAAAGAAAATGAAATTCTTGTAGTATTAGTTATGATTCGGCATGAATTAACCAGATTGTTACAGTCGATGGCATTAAACAATTATTTAATAGCTTCAACAGTAACATTATTCGGAATACTGCATAGTCGATCACTTTGAACAATTATCCGATATTCCAACATAGTATACATGCTTGCCACGATTTGTAACCCATTGTTGTTATTATTTTTAAGCATGACTTAACCTTTTAGTATGCAGAATTTGCATAATGGGTAAGAGATAGTAAAGGACCAAATAATACTATCTAAACAAAAATGAAAATAGATGCTTTTGGTGCTTTGGAGTTCAATCCTCCAACTAGTGAACATGCTGAGAAAATATTTGACTTGTTTCAACAGACATGATTATTTTCTTACAAGTCATACCGGCTTCTAATTGAGTAGTTCTGTTTCATCGATCCGCATATTTTTTTATTAGCTTCTCTGAAGGCTTAGATAGTAGGTCATCAATCCCTCCATATTTGTTCTGTGCCTCACGCACGTATCATGCTACTCTATATGATTGCATAGTGTTTTAAAGGTTTTGGTTGACATAGCCATGTAGAACAAGCATTTTCTTGCAAAGTCAAAGATGCATATTAGGCATAGGATAATGCTAGTCTTGGAAGCAAAACAAGAAGCCTTCTTGAATAATGCTAGTCTTTATTCATAAAGCACCTAATCCAGGAATCGAAACAAGCCTAAATAGTCAAAGATGCATATTAGGCATAGGATAACTCATATGTCCAAGTGGCAGGGCTGAGTTGCAGTACCAATTCTGAAATTTGATGATTCCAAGAATACCCTTAAAACTATTAAATCTGGAAATTTACCAAATCTACCCCTTAGAGAAATGATGCTGCAACAATGACCTTCTCATAGGCTAGAAGATGAATTGGTGAACTTCTTATAGGCTAGATGATGAATCAGTTCTTTACTATCGGAAGATAAAAATGAAGCTAATATTTCTTCAAACAATAAGCAACAAACTGAAGGAAATAATCTTTCTTAGATGTGCACATCAATTACTGGGAAACATCACAACTAACAAGCAAAGACTAACAAGATGGACTGAAATTGAATGGCTTGAATATGATAAAGCAAGTCTTAAAGTTAGGTTTGTGCAGAGTTCTATTAATTCTTGTTTGAGTTAATTAGATTAATTGGCCTATTCTCAATTTACAAGGCAATATTATCACAACTTTAGAACATCTTCACAAAGCTAGATATCATTAGACATGAGCTTATTTAGTTGTATTCCACTTATGAAATTTTTGTAATTGATTGGGCACTTTCTGATTATGATCTTTATCCGATTTGGTCAACTACCTTTATTACCTACTTTTATCCCTAAGGACTCCTATCTTTTATAGGAACAGTATGTGGTTAGACTTAAAACAGAAAGATGTGCAGCAAAGATCATTCTTACAGAATGCATTTTCATCAAACAAATTTGGTAACCCAGTCATAACTTACTCTTTGTTCTCCTCATGTTTCACTTCTTTCGTCATACTCCATTATTTCTGCTGTAACAGAAAAGTTTGTTCCTGTTTTCTTATAACTTATTACCTTGCAGACTTTTGCTTCATATTGCTGTTTGTGATGTAATGCACTCTTCATTTACTATAGTCTCCCCAAAGCAATCTGATACTGACAGTGGCACACAAAACAAAATCTAAAAGTCCAAGATTAAAAAGACAGCTTACTTGGTCACAAAGGGATGAAGAAACAGTGCCGCTTGTATAATCATAAAGATTGTATGAAAATCATAATCATAGTGTGTTTGCATGACATTTTGCAACTTTTTTTGCTAAACCAAGCAAATGTTAATAATTTTGTTTTCCTTTTAATATAAGATACATAAAATTCTCGGTAGGAAAATAACATCATGCCTATATATGTCTATAGTATCTTCTGAAAAATAGACTACAATCTGTTAAGCAGAATGACCATAAATTAAAATTCTAGCAATCAGACTCTAGGACAACAATTTAAAAATCATAATATACAGCTGTTATCTGTCTCAACCATCCTTCATTTCATTAAATTTAAACACTTGTTGTGCAGCCTGTAACAAGTTCACAAGAAACTTGACATGCTTTCAGATATTTTACCGGAAAGATTGTATCAGAAAGCATGGCAACATAATTATTTGGTTATAACATCTTAGTCACTTATAATTCCATGCAGAGGAAAAAAAAGCCAAAATAAGTTCATTCTCAAAGAATCCATCTGATTCATGATGTATGATGTCATAATATGTCTTACCTTCCACCAATTTTTGGAGGACTTAGCTTTGCTAAGGCTCGTTCAACTTCTTCACTGACCTAATGAAGCACCATACAGCATCAGATTGTCAAGAAGAAACATCAGATATTACTAATAAATAGGGTCCATTCAGAATATAGAACTTCGAGACCAAAAAATTGAAAGTTCATAGAAGGTGAGTTATCAATGTCATAGAAAAAGATCGAGAATAATTTTTAGGGGCCATGTTTCAACATCCAACAGAATGAGAAAACAACACAATTACGGAATAAAGAAATGAAGTTTTACAAATCACAACATATATCCAAAGCAATCAGACAAAAAGAAAGAGATACTTTACACTAACTTAAGAATAAAAGGATTCAAACAATCTTAAGCATTAATTATCTGACCAAACTATAGATAGATTTACAAATTAGCCGAATGCAATTTTTAGAGACTGAAAACCACTCATAGAGAAGACTTAGCATCCCAATGAATAGGAAAGGACTCAGGTTGTCTGGTTGTCAGTCACCAACAAGAGGCAATCGCTTTTGCAGATCTCTTTCTCTCTATAGAATCTCAAGATGAGAGAAATATCTGCTACATGAGCAATTTAACTATAGTATATTACACATGTAATTTAGAGGTGTCACTCAAATTCTTCCAAACAAACATCATTTACATAGAAAGTCAACACGACATGACTTAACTTTAAATACTAATCAAGATTAAAAAAATAGAGCTTATCTTCTTATATTATTTGATTGAATAAGTTCCTTGTGTACACAAACAAACTAGTTAAAAAATGTATTATCTCAAATAATGGTGTCAAAGATGTATTTATACAATAATCAGATGTCGCACTGGAAAATCAAAGTGAGAAATGATAACATGGGCATGTTGTGGATTCTTCAAGTGCAAATTCTTTAATGAAATTAAGTAACTTAAATTGGCAGATCATAGAATGCTGGAAAATGATTTTAAGAAAACTCTGGTGTGGAATAAGTTTTAAGCTCTCTTACAACTCTTCGAAGAATGGGCTCCAATGATGAGCAAATTTTCTGCAGACTGTCCATTTTCAAAGCTTCAACAATCACACTGCAAAGAGTACAAAATACTGAATGGTGACACAAAACAACTAGATAAATTAAGAACTTCTTTCCAAAGATGTTGCTAGATTGGCAAAAATACAAGTGCCAAGCAAGGATTTGAAGAAAGAAGATACTTTTGCTTCAAATAAATCCTAGAGTAGAATACCATCTCGCATGAAATATATAGTTATTACTTATTAGCACTTTAAAAGATTACCAATGAAAGAAAATATTGCGACCATCTTTCCACTCTCCTGATTCTCAACATCCTTCACGCTTTTAATTTCTTAACTCTTAAGCATGTGTTTGTATTGAAACCCAAGAATAATTGTTCACATTAACATCATTGTTAAGTAACCCAAGGATTGTTGTCTCGTATGACCACCGGTATCGGTCCCTAGCCAGACCGATATGTACTAGTTGGTATGTGTATCGACATATTGTACGCTAGTATGTACAGAAGACTCAAAGAGGAAAAAGGAGATAAGAAAGGCACAGATGGCAGTGGAGAAAGAGGAGGAAGACGAAGTAGGTAGGAAGAAGAGGAGGTGATGGAGGAAGAGGAAGAAGATAAAAGGATAAGAGAAGGAGAAAGGAGGAAGAGAAAGGAAGAAGATGAGATGGTGGAGGAAGAGGAAGGGAAACAAGAAAGACGTGGAGAAAGTGGTGAAGGAAGCAGTGATTTAAAAAGGCGCTCGGGCGCTCACCTAGGCGCTCGGGCGAGGCGAGGCGAGGCCCGAGAGCCTCACTTCACTTCCAGGCGGCGCGCTTCAAAGAGGTGCTACTTGGGCGCTCGCCCGAGCCAAGCACCCAGCGCCCAGCGCTTGGGTTAAACCAGGCGACCGAACCAGGATTTTAGGTCTGGTTCGGTCTTGGTGCTTTAGTTGGTTCAATCAAACCAACTAAAACCGATATCAGTTGTCGCTGCCCAACCCTAACCCTGCTCGTTGCCGCTCCCGCTCCCGCTCTCGCTGCTCGCCGCTGTCGCTGCTCGCTACCGCTACCGCTGTCGCCGCTCCTACTGCTCGCCGCTCCTACTCCCACTCCCGCTCCCGCTGCTCACCGCTGCTCGTTGCCGCTGTCGCTGTTGCCGCTTCCTCTTTTCTCAGTCAGCACCCCCTTACACTCCTCTTCCATCTTCTCCTTCTGTATACTGTTAACAGTATACTGTATACTGTTAATAATAGAGTAATAATAGTATTTGTATTTATTAGATTAATAATATATTATTTTGATTTTAATACTATTAATTTTTATTTATTTGAAATTATTGTTAGGTTTCAAGATAAATGGCAAGTATACAGAGCAACTCAATAGAGTCTCCAATAGCATCAAAAAAAGATCCTGCATGGAGTTATAATTATCTGAAGGATCCGAAAGATCCTAATGCAGTGACTTGCATATTCTGCGATAAGACTACTGGAGGTGGTATTTTTCGTGCAAAACAACACCTAGTAGGAAATTTCAAGAATACAGTAGCTTGCAAAAAGTGTCCACCTGAGGTAAAAGAAGAGTTGCTGAGTTATATGAATGAAAAGAAGACACAAAAGAATGAATCTTATGAGAATTTACCAGAAGACAATGTTGAACATCTCAGGGACGAAGAAGAAGATTATTTTATGAGTATTAACTCAAGTGGAAAAAAAGTATACGACAAAAGAGAAAAAGAAGTTCTGAGTACTAAAAATGGTAAAAAAGGACCGATGGATCTATATATGTTTCAAGGATCCCAGAAACAACAAGGCCAAGTAGGAGGCTCAAAATTTAGACAAACAAATATAAGTGATGCTTGTGATAAAAAATAAGAGGAAGAACAATTCAGCACATTGCTCGCTTCTTCTATCAGGCTGGTCTTCCCCTTATTACAACTCGTTTAGACAGTTTTAAGGATATGATTGAAGCTATTAGAAGATATAGTGCAGGATTAAAACCTCCAAGTTAATATTATGAGATGCGAGTTCCATTGTTGCAAAAAGAGTTGAATTATACAAATGACTTACTAAAGGGTCATAAAGAATCATGGGCAACACATTGTTGCTCTATTATGTCAGATATTTGGATTGACAGGAGGCGCAAGAGTATAATTAATTTTATGGTTAATTGTTCTTCAGGGACTATGTTTGTAAAGTCAATAGATGCTTCATCTTTTGTAAAATCTTGAGATAAGATATATGATTTACTTGACAACTTCGTGAAAGAAATTAGAGAACAAAATATCGTTCAAATAATAATCGACAATGAAAGCAACTATGTATTAGCTGGTAATATTAATCTTTTAAAATTTTTAATTATTTTATCTTCAATTAAATGTGTTAAACTCTTAAGTCTAATCATTTTTATTATCATTTGTCTCAAGTAAATTGCTTGAAACAAAAAGACCACTTATATTGGACTTCATGTGCAGCACATTATATTAATTTAATGTTGGAGGATATTGGAAAGATCTTAGACATCAAGAAAACCCTAGAAAGGGCAATTTTTGTTGTTGGATTTTTTTGGGCTTTGAATATGATGAGAGAATTTATAGGGAATAAAGAATTAGTGAGATATGGTGTCACCCGATTTGCTACTTCATTCTTGACATTACAAAGCGTGCATCGTCAAAAACATAATCCGAGAAACATGTTTACCTCTGAGAAATGGGTGACAAGCAAATGGGCAAAAGAAGCAAAAGGCAAGAGGGCTACTGATATCATCTTAATGCCATCCTTTTGGAATCATGTAGTTTATACATTAAAGGTAATGAGCCCTTTTGTTCAAGTCATTCGGTTGGTGGATAATGAAAATAAGCCTGTAATGGGATATATTTATGAGGCTATGGATAGAGCAAAGGAGACGATTAAAAGGTTTTTTAATGAAAATGAAGAAAAATATGAGAAATTTTTTACAATAATTGATGAAAGATGGAATTATCAATTTCATCGTCCCTTACATGCAGCAGGATATTATTTGAACCCTGAATTCTTTTATAAAATTAAATCTGTTGGGTTTGATGCATAAGTTTTGGATCGGTTATATCAGTGCGTTGCAAGATTAGTTTCCAGCCTTGAGGTTCAAGATAAGATTATTCATGAATTATCTTTATATAAAAATACCGAAGGTCTTTTTGGAATTCCAATGGTCGTTCGATCCAGGACAACTACGTCTCCAAGTATTAATAATTTGATATAATTAATTTCATATATATTATGTTACTATGTTATTGCTAATAATAACATAAATTTTGTAGCTGAATGGTGGAGTCTATTTGGAAACTTCACTCCGAACTTACAGCAATTTGCTATCAAAGTACTTAGTTTGACATGTAGTGCTTCGGGTTGTGAGCGAAACTAGAGTGTCTTTGAGCATGTAAGGATCACTAAATATTTTTATTTTAATTAATTAATTTATTTAGATAGATATATTAATATATTTTTAAATTATATGACATGACAGATTCACTCGAAGAGAAGAAATCGGTTGGACATCAACGATTGCACGATCTTTTTTACATAAAGTATAATTAAGCTTTGAAGGCTCATCATGATTTGTAAAATAGAATCGATTCAATCTCATCGTAAGATATTGATGATTCAAATGAGTGGTTGGTAGGAGAAATGGGTGCTAACTTGCAAGATGCCGAAGACGAGCTTGTATTTGAAGATGATAGATTGACATAAGGAGATGTGGCAAGAGCTTCAGGTGCTGGAGAATTACAAACATATATAAGACATATGACAAAGAGAAAAATGAGTGCAAAAGCATCAAGCTCGGCTCCTGCTATTATTGAAGACATAGAGAATTAAACATATTTTGATGAAGAGGAAGAAGTCGAAGGATAAGAGGAAAAAGACGAATTTAATGAAGATTATTTGTATGAAAATGACGATAATATTGATTATGATGAATGACTTTGATGTAAAATTTTATTATTTTGAATGTTAAAACTTTTTGTTAATGTGACATTGTGATTTTGTATCTTAGATTGTCTTAATTTAATAACATATTTTTATTTAAAATTTTAAATAATTATATTTATTAATTATATTATATATTTTTATATTTTAGCCCTCGCTTCGCTCGGACGAGCGCCTAGCGCCTCGGGCGTTTTTGGACCTTGGCGCCTAGCGCTTTTTAAATCACTGGAAGGAAGATGAAAGCAAAGAGGAGGAAGCATACCCAGAATTAGTGGCACATGGTGCGCACTATGAGCAGCATATGCGCGACGACAACTGATAGCAGGCAGCTCGTGGGCAAAGAGGGCTCGCATTCTAAACCATTTAATAAATAGTTTTTTTTTTTAATAAGTTAGATCTAAACACCCAAAACAAGGGGGGTCCGCGTATCTATTCAGAGACTGCTAAACATCGCCCATCTCATACCGGTCTAAACAAAACAACATCCCATAAATTAACCCACAAGAAATCTTATAGTCCATTCTGCTAGTTTTTGACATTCTACATCTTTCTTTGATATCAATTGAACTAAAGTCATGCATATCATGAGTACAAACCAAAACTCTTTCTACTGATGGGGTATACACCCAGTCTCATGGAAAATGAGGGCTAATTAGATATAATTTCAGAAATGGTAATTTATCATAAGATCTTACTACTGCTATATGAATATGTAGATTCCAAATATCCAAGAACAGAACCACGTAGCATGCTTGCATTGTTAAACTCCTAACTTTACAGGAATATCAGTTTTAGATTTACCTCATGATGTTTTCATGTAACCAAAAATCCTTTCCCCTTAACAAAATAAAGTTCCACAGGATATTAATGTTAAATGTGCTACTTGTCCTATGCAGAAATTTGGTCAAAATGGTTTAGCGCTATCAAGACAAACATTTCGACACAATTAAATCAATATTTGAACTACATTATACCAACAAAAACACTATAATCCAACTATTTAGGGTCAATTATGTGAATTATTTCCCATCATTGACGTCTGAGTATAATCATCAAACAATAAGGTAAAAGCTTAATTGGCTCAGAAACATTCAATCATATCTTCGTCATGTGGCAAATCCCAAATATTAAATGTGCAAATATAATAAATTCAAATAATTATAATACAATCCACATAATTGAGGTGAGAGGAAAGAAACATGCAAAAAAAGCAAAAAAGATAAAGATAAAAATGATCTTTAAGCTCCGACTTAGGGGCATTAAAGTCACTTGGAAATAGTCTTTGCTTGAAGTGTGAGCAATTGTACCTAAAGGCAAAATGAATCTAGTGAATTAAGAGAGGCGAAAACTATTGGCATCCCTATAGTTACGAAAGTGAAACATCTAAGTCAATTTACCCATACACCATTAATTTTACCGATATAAACATAAAAATAAAGAGCAAAAATGTACTCTTAATGTTCCAGTTGGTCATGGCAAACAACGTCAGTGGTGGCAAACGGCAACGCCGCGGGTGACTATTGTGGATGAGGAGAACGACGATGAAAGATAAGGGTCGCTATGCATCTACATCGATGTCGACGCAGTTGCCGAGCGGGGAAAGGGTCACCGATGCAGATGTAAGGTGACGCTACTCGGCATATGCATCGATGGCCCTTTTGCTCGGCAACTACGTCGCGCCGACGTAGATGCAAAGTGGCATCACTCAGCATCTGCATCGACGACCCTTGCAGATGCAAAGTGATGTCGCTAGGCAACTACATCAATGTCGACGTAAATGTAAAGCAACGTCACTCGGCAACTGCATCGACGTCGACACAAATACAGAGCGACATCACTCGGCAACTACGTCGGTCGCTCTGCATTTGCATCGACGCCTACGCAGATGCAGAGCGACACCGCTTTGCATCTACATCAACGCTGATGCAATTGCCAAGTGAAGAAAGAGCCACCAATGCAGATGCTGAGCAGCCCTTTAGCCACTCGACAATGCCAACGACGCCGACGCCGACGCCAACGCCGATGCCGATGCAGAGGCACTCTTACCTCTCACTGCTACTCTCCTCATCCACAATAGCCACTCGCAACTCCAAACAATGCCACCATCCGCCACCACCGACGTCATCCACCATCGTCAACTAGAATGCTAAAATTACCTTTTTGTCTTTTGTTTTTGTATTTCCGTCGATAAAACAAACAACGTTATGGTAAATAGACCTAAATGTTTATTTTCGTAATTATAGGGATGCCAATGAAACTTTTTAAAGCATAAGGACCGAGATGCTAAAGGTAGTTAAATACAAGGGGTATTCTTTAATTAGTTCTTTGATTTCTTAAAGCATATAAACACAACACATTTATATAAAAGGTATATGATTACAACTTGGGCATGAAGATGCACAATATTTCTCAAAAGATTATTTATGTTGAACCATTTTTGTTATCCAATTTGCGATTATCAAGGTCCACAAACAAACATCTAAAAATAATATATTGAGAATCACGATAATCAAAAGCGACAAATGAGACAAACCTTCATGTTATGAGGCAAGCAAATTAATAGCTCACATGTAGTCCCTTAGGCACCCCTTCCTTCTTCTTAAACGTCACCTTCTCCTTGGCCTTCTTGAAGTCTGCAAGAGTTAGCTGAGCGTAAGATGATGTAGCTACAAATTACTTTGATATGTAACTGAGGGCACTTTGGGAATGCAAGATAAAGCAAATGGGTATTAAACTCTCAATCCAATGCAGGTCAAATTCAACTAGCCAATCCAACCACTAAAGACGTGTAGTCCAACTCAAACTAGTCAAGTGAGAGTGTCTCTTCAAAGAAGACTAGTTAATGTTCCATTTGTTGGGTATGTCCCTACCATATCAGATTTGTCAAACTTAATATGCACCAAGCCAAGGAAAATATTCAAGTATTTGATGATCTTGTTTGAAAAACCTTTGATTAAAACAAACGTTTGAAAACCATCATAATCCATATCAACAATATTAGTTTTGAATTATTCGTATTTTTTCTTATCAACTATATGATCCAACATGTGCCCAAGAGCAAGAATTTTACTTATAAGCCAAACCATATTCTTTTACGTTGAACTGATCTTATTTAGTTTATATTTTACTTTTTAAGTTGAATTTTTCTTTAATTCATTATGTAGGGCCTTGAATGATTCTCTCCCAAATTGTCTCACTTCTCAAGACTATGAAAGAGAATGGGGAAAAGAAAAACAAAAAACAGAGAATCAGAAATTAAGACGAGATCATGACATTTCCAAGAGCCAAGGCATCACCACATCACTTCTTTATACCAGAGATAAGCTGTAATAAGAAATGGGAACAAAATAGATAAGTAGTATCTTTCCTTTCCATTTTTTATTTTCGGAGGAAGAAGAGGATCTCTATTCTAGCAGCATGACAAACTGTTTCAGCGGTCAACCACTGTTAAGACACATTGGTGGAGGTTTAGAGCCTATGACAAACCTTAATTAGCCTGAGTAAGGACCTATATGGATCATATGGTTTAATACCAAATGGTGTTGTTTTTGTATTATCTTTTACTGATAATGTGTGAAAAAGGTTGGAATATTGCCCGATAAACCGGTGAGATACCAATGCAACAAGGTGTCAAGACCAGAAGTCGACCGAGCTTCTAAACCTGGTTGTAGACCTTTAGACTTGAAAACATGAAGCATAGACTTGAGTGTTCAGAGATCACCAAAAATGTCACTTGAACAAATTTCCAATATGCTTTTGTAAGTAAATCTCCCTCAACATGTAAATAACTTTATTACATCCAGCCCAAAGAATGATCGTTTCCGGTTCTTTATTCTACTTCTTATAACAAGTTTTATCCAAAGCAATGATACACTAATAAAGATTGATGCAAAATTTAGCTTCCTAAAATGGTCATGATCCTCTTGGCCCAAGAAAGAGAAGTAATAAGAACTTGAATCATCAAGGAACCCCCATTCGGGTAAATTAGTGGCTTTATAAAATACAAACCAGAAACTATAATTGGGGTCAAAAGAAGTCATCTGGACAATACAGCTTTATAATATGAATCTGAAAAGCAATCTAATGGAGAACGTAGACTAAATACAGCTTACATGAACCATCACATTTAAATTATAAAGAAATGAGTTACCTTTATAGAATAGGAGAGGTAATATGAAAAGTTCTCCTGTCTTTTAGTGGTTAACTTTTTAAGTGATCAATTTCTGAACATTTAATAGGAACATAGGAAAAATTCATAAAATCCCTAGGGTATGGACAACTGGCATTCAAAAGTCAATATCCATTTAAAAAAGCATGTATACATCCCAAACAAAAGGTATATAAGACCACAATAACAATTGCTGATAATATTAGTGTAATAACAAAAGCTTTATCTAACAATGACCTTCTATATAAAAGAATACAATTTTACATGTAAATATGTGACACACCTTCATCCTACGCTCTCTTAAAGCAAGGAAGCCAGATTCAGTACAGATTGTCTTGATATCAGCTCCAGAGAACTCGTCCTTTGTCATGACAAATTCTTCCAGGTTGACATTATTGGCTAGCGTCATTCTAGAGGTATGTATCTAAAGAAATTAACATGAAAATAAGAATTTAGCAAGAACCCGCAAAGTGTACAAAAACATGCACCGGTGTTCTATAAGTATCCTATATTTGTTCATGAAACATAACAAACCTGAAAAATACGATGTTTAATGTCTGGCAGCGGGAATTCAATCTTCCCATCAATACGACCAGGCCGAAGCAAGGCTGGATCAAGGCTTTCAATTCTGTTGGTTGCAAGACCTTAACATCCCCCCTTGAGTCCAAACCATCTAACTGGTTCAGCAATTCCAACATGGTTCTCTGTATTTCATGCTCACTACCAGAATGAGCATCATATCTAAAATTGGTCAGATAGAATAGTCTGATAATTTTATTTCTCATCGACAGACCTTTTGGTGCCAACTGCTTCTATCTCATCAATAAAGACTATCGAAGGAGAAGGTTCATCTGCCACTCTAAACAGTTCTCTAACAAGTTTTGGGCCATCACCCAAATATTTCTGAATCAACTCACTTCCAAAAACATGCAAGAAAGTTGCTTAAGTTGAGTTAGCCACAGCCTGAAATTAAGCATTCATAAATAGTACAAAAATTAGGACTTTGCAATAACCAATGCAGATACCACAGCATTCAGATCACCATGCAACACAAATTGGATGGCAAAAACCTTTTAGGTCGCAAACCCACAAGAGAAAGATAATTCCAATTCTAAAGTGAAACTCAGTTAAGCTTTTTTTTTTTAATTGGCCACCACCATCTAGATTGTAAATTTGTAATAATAGAAGGTCAATTTTTTTAAAAAAAAGACATCCATTGGTAAAGAAGAAGTGCACAGGCAATAAAAACATCCTTTCTCATTTCTCTTCTCTATTTATTCATAATAAATGCTGGTAGATATACTAATGTGTGGGGCAAAGTTGTAAAGTCCATGTTATGGAAATTCACATGCTACACTCACCTTGGCAAGTAAAGTTTTCCCAGTTCCAGGCTCCCCATATGGTATAACTCCCTTGGGAAGCCTAATTCCAATATCTTCATACAGCTCAGAATGAGTAAGAGGAATTTCAACAGCTTCTTTAATTTATTGAATTTGTGCATCTAAGCCACCAATATCAGCATAAGATTCCAAAGGAGCTTTTTCAACTTTCATGACAGAAACCATAGGATCAAGTTCATCCCGAAGAAGCCCAACAACAGACAAGATCTGCAAAATACATTTTAATCTAATCACCCATTTATCCACTCAATAACAACATATCCTGATATAATATTTCAGAATTTAACAATTATGTGAACAAAAGCCACCAAGTAAGAAGCATATCATTATGTATCATGTCATGTGAAGATGCATAAAAGGTAAGGATTAGAAACATCTAAAGCACAGGCTAAAATAAAAAGGACAAAGACCAATAATTATTTTACACTTCAGTTGAATAAGATACAGGTACATAATAATTCTGCAAAATCTTCTGGATTGGAAAAATCCAGAGTTAGATGTAGCTTGACCGGTTTCTTCACCCACACCTATAAACAAGTCAAGTTGTATATTGATTCAACCAATAAAAATATTCCAGCCCATTCAGTGTAGGTTACACTGCAGAGGAGACAAAATAAGTGTCAACCAACTGTAAGAAAGCTTTTCAAGAAAACTATATTTCAATCTCTACAGCTGTCTCTTCAATAAGGATTGGACCGAACACTTGTTTCTACTCCTAGGAGAAGTCCAAAACAAGAGGTAGACAAGCTAAATAAGACATTTCTCATTTATTTTCAAGAAATGTTTTGAGTCACTTCGAAAATATTCAAATAAGAGAAGAAGGAAAAAACAACAGAAAACAAAAGGAAGAGGTGGAGGTGGAGGTGGAGGTGGAGATGGAGGCAAGACATACAGGAGTGGGTGACCCAAAAATCTTCTCACATTTAGAATTTCTACGATTGTTGAAAGCAAGTACACAACCCATCTATTAAGAAGCTAATGAGGCCACCATTTGAATAATATCTAATTATTCAAACATATAGATAAAAAATGAACCCAAACTGTCACTTTATCAAAGACTTTGACTAACTCATAGAATTAAATAACCACTGAAAATAAATGAAACAATCTTAAAGGATTAGAATTCAAATCAAACAGAGTAGATAATATAATTTGTAAAAACAAAATCAATGCTCTAGCTACCCAACATAGGTTTCCTAGATTGAGTGACTCAACACACAAACATTTAGATACATTCAAAAGAAACAAAGTTCCTAAGAAGAAAAGAACATGATGATTCTTAAGCAGGCATATGCAACAAAACTTGGATCTCCTACAGTCCAGCCCATGAATCTAATATATTACCATGTATCCTAGCAAAATGGGGCTCAATTTACCTTCTAGACTTCAATTCTTTCGTTATATTCTTAACTTTTGGACATTTAAGATACCCCCGGCCATAGAAATTATGTTGGCAAACGTATGATGTCCACAAAGGCTTCATAATGCAAGAAATTCTCTCCCATAAAAATTGACCACAAATCACTCGAACCCCAGATCTTCAGCTAACCAAGTTCGTCGAGCCTAAATACCAGTGATCTATGCAAATGCACATAATATTGCAAGTTATTTTCCATAGAAAACTAGCAAATTAGGTATATCAATAAAACCACATCAAATTTGCACCCTAAACACTAAAAATCTTCACTAATCCGAGATCATGCGACCAAACCATAATCATTAAACCAGCAAAACTGACCTTATTGGGCATAAGAATGGCAAAGTCCAGTTCTAGTTGATCCTTGTCGACAAAAGACAGGATCCTAACGTAGTACTCGAACTTTTTATCCTTTTTGTCGCTATCGTGCTTCCTATCGTCGAGGCACCACTAGTTTCCCATGCCTCCGGGGGTTCCCTGGCCCATGGATCCTAGGGTTTCGAGGAGTACCACCATGAGAGCTCGAGATCGAGAGTAAGGCTTGGGGATTTGGCTTTGGAAAAGAGGCGGAAAAAGAGAAGCCGATCTCAGTTTTCATTTGCCTTCAAAGTGACACAAAATTACAAATACACCCCTCTAAATATAGTTATTATCCTTCTAATTTTAAGGTACCCTCCAATCACCATCTATTTAATTCTTAAGATTCTAACTTACATCAACATTCTATATTATATGACAAGAATGCTTAAAAAATTAAATTTTATTTTAAATATATTTAAGTTACATTTAACTCTTAAAATTATAATTTACATCAATCTTATCTGATTGGAATACTTTAAAAATTAGTTTTATTTTAAATATATTTAAGTAATATTATATATGGGATTAGGCATGACTGCAATAGAAGAATAAACTAAAAAAATTATATAAAATATTCAAAAAACAAACAAGTCAATGTGAATGATATAAAAATAGACCAGACATAAAAAAGAATTCATCAATCCTAATAGTTGAGGCATTACGACTTATTAGAAATACCGTGGAAGAGATAACACATTATTCCAATTATTAGGGATGCCTTATGAAAAATTTGTATTAAAATAATAAAACACATATGTTATATTAAAATTTAATTATTTTCATTCAAATATAATATAGCCAATTATTTAGAGCAAGACTTAAATTCTTAACTTTAATAATCAGGATGTTTTTTTTTCTCTATTTAATGATTCACCACATTACTCCATTACGGTAAATAAAACTCATTTGACACTTACTATGTGGAATAATATGATTGCAATCAAAGCTAGATTTTAGAAGGGATTCCATCCAAAATATATAAAATTAATAAATAAATACACAGTTAATCTTACAAGAAACAAGCAAGCAAGTATTCAGAGCATAAATACAATTAGTGTTTCTCATCATGATGAGATGGGCAAAATAGCATTAAATTTTCATACTCCTTTCTGCTTCTGTTAATCACATCACATCTTTAAGAAACAGAATCAGTCAATCTAATCTCTTTATAACATTAGCTTAGCAATCTTTTGACGAAATAAAGATACTTGTTTTTCAGCCATTAACAATGGACACAGAAGCAGAAAAAAGAATTCTGTAACAATGGACAATGTCAAAATGGCCTATCGAATTACGTAAAACAAATAAAAGAAATAGTTTGTATCGATACTTACCAGCAAAGCAGCAGCAGCATCAATGGAGTGATTCAAACATAAAGACCATTCTTGGCTTGTTTGAAATATACAGCTCAAGGATCATCATCCTTGCAATTTCATAAATTTTGGTCCTTTGTTGCATAACATTAATCAAGTTTTAGTCACTTCGCCATGAATGGTTATTTAAGAGATATCAGGTGATTTTGTTTATGGGGGGCAAAACACAAATAGAGGATGCAGTATTTAGAAAAGAAAAAAAAGGAAGTCTCAAATAAAAGTAAACCTTGCATTTCTTCGGCAATTATCTTTGTGAAAATTAAGTGTTGGTTGCTGAGACAATGGATCTTTTGTTCTACATACTAAGAAAGAAATGGTTCCAGACATGTTCACGTACCTCATCAAGTCTTGGGTGAGGATGCTTAGGAAGCACATCTAACACCTCTTTGTCCACAATGCACTTGCCATGAATTTCTTTATAAAGGTCTATGCATAATCTCACCAAATCTTTCTTTCTGAACGCAAGCTTGATAAGGCAACATCACTCCTCGAAGCCACTTCTAGAAAACCAGAGCTTTGTTCACAATGTACATGCCAAGAAAATTAATGCATTATTGTGGTGCTTATCAGCTTGTGAAATATCTCTCGATAGTACCTATACACTGAGGCTAGCTATTCATACCAATATCTGATTTTTCTATTACAACTAGCATCATGAACCGGTTGACTTCTATTTCCTTGTGATGACCTCAAAGAATTCACAGCAACCTTAAGGAACATTTTCTGATGAAGTAATGTACTTCCTAATCTGACAAGTAAGAACAATTATGTCATCATAATTCATTGAGGTTTCAAGTATTTTTTCCCCTGTAGTTCTAATGGTGAAGCAAACTTCCGTACATAGAAAACCTGGCTGTCAACAAATCATGCATACATCAGAATCATCTGAGAGAAAATGCAGCATAAAAACCTCCAGTTGTCTTCTTCTGTTTTTATCATCCTTCCTGAACAAGATAACATTGGGATACTATTCCTTTTACCTGTGTTGGATGCTGTCCTTGATCATCCCAGCTTTTATAAAAAAGAATATTGGCTGTTGAAGCTACCATCTAGCAACTCCACTTTTGAAATGTTTTAAAACAATTATATCTGTGTAACCTTCAACTGTAGTTATATCTGCAAATCATGCTTTCCACTCGTTAAGTCTTCCTTATACAATTCTGGACACCACAAAATTATCCATAATTAAGATCATACCTTCAGGAGTTTCTCCTCGTGGCTGAAGAAAATTCACGTGCTTCTTCTGTAATCAAAAACTTCTCCTCCTAACCTTTTTATAGCTGGCTCAAAGGAAAGTCTGGTTGATGTTGATGACTCAAACAAAGCTACCATAAGATACCCCTCCAGCATTTTGCTTCTCAATGAATCTTCTCAATCTTTTCCATCTCAATTGCCATTTCAATTATTCCATTCAAAATATCTGGAACAAACTGTTGAGATTCACTGACATCATCAAGCTAGAACTTGTTGCCACATGAAGCTGAAAACTTCTAAGAATCAAATAAATAGCACTTGCTGCCACTCATGGGTAAATCTAAAAATGGCCTCCTTCAGGGTGTCTTGTCAAAGATGATGGTTTGCATAGTAGATTGGTGGAGACAGGATGTGCTCTGAGAAAGAGCAAGTTCTCAACACTACTAGTTGAATAAGAAAAGATAGATGCTTGATGGCATCTCGTTGAGCGATCGCTTGAAGTCAGCAAATCCTTCTGCATTACAAGACCTAATGGAGTGAACAAAGCCATTGCAGATTAAGAGGCAACTAAAACAACGCAATATCATTTCTTCAGACAAATTTGAGGAGTATAAGAAAAATTAAGTGACAAAAAGAATGTATGATACAAAAACTATATCATAATAGAAATCAGAAGTTAATTAAAGGGGAAGAACAGAACAAACATAGATTAACTACAAGCACAGAACTAATGTGAGAACTAATTAACATGAAACCAACATCCTAAACAGTGTTAATTTGCCATTCATTTTGATAGTTAGAGGAGAAAGAAAAAGAATTGGTGGTAACATGAACAACAATATATATAAATGAGATACGAGAAATTCATCATTTTAGTTATGCAAATCATTTGTTTGTACAAGGAACTTTTTCTACTGTAAGTATTAGAAGGATTTGTGGTGAGTCATGCTTGGGCCATGACAGCACGGCCAGGGGAGTGTTGCATGTTAGGGACAGTTGAAGTTGAGGCCATCATCTTTCCCTTTTTTTTCCACTCTTTCTTATAACTCCAATAATCTCAATTAATCACAAGTAAAACAGTAATAGTAGATTGGCCAAGTTTGATTCATGAGAGTCAATCTGAACTGAAATATTACCTTTTTTCAAGTTTTTGTTAATGAAATTAGATTTGGAAGGTCAATGGTTTAATTGATAACTTTTTGCTAATTTTTTATATTATGTCATATTCCAGTGTGATCCTCTGATCCCTCTCAAACACTCTTTGAACAAAAAATCCCAAAATATAATTCCCTTTTTGTAGATGTAAGTTTTTTATTTCTTAATTTTATTTAAAAAGTTTAAATTATGTTTCTATTTATTTGGGAAATTGCATGCAGATTTTTGCAATGTTGATGGTTTTTTTGTATGAGCCCTTCTAAATTTGAAATACAAATACTTAACACATATATGTTATTGTAGTTAATCTCATTAACTAAATTTAATTACTACTACCAATTCTAGATGCCAAAAATTAGCAACCATGAAAAGCCTAAATTGAAAATGATACTAGTCAAACTACAGGAAATGCAAACATGATGTTACGACAAAAGTTATAGTTCAAAGTAAAAGCCAGCATAAACATTCAAAATAGTGATCTTTGGTAATTGAATATGAAAAAGACATACCAGCATTTAGACACGGTATTCAGAACCGAAAAGAAATAAACCATATGATCAGAGTGAAATAGGATAAATAAGCTCTTTAATGTCTCTATAAACTTGATATTTTGAACTAATGTTTAAGAAATAGTTTAGTGCATCTCAATTGCAACACATAAGCTTCATTGTTACTCAAGATATGCAAACAAATCTCTTCATATTATAAATAGAAGATCCAAGACCTCAAAAGGTTGGCCTCAGTTACCTCTACCATGTAAAGATCTTTGGAGACCATGTTGAGCCAATTTTCTCTGCTCCAGACATCACTCTTCATTAGCAACCAACGCTCAGCAAAATTATACTTGTTCTGATAAGGGAGAGATTGAAAACCTATCATTGGCAAACACCAACGACAGTAGAACAGTTTGTTTATTTATATCCCCGGGACATTTTTCAAGTTTATCACATAAACCCAGTTACACTCCTCTGGAATTCTTATAGTATAGAACGGAAATGAGATAGTACACTTAATTATAACTTGGTTTCATAGAATGCATAGCCTCAGTTTTGCCTTAGCTTAAAGAAACTCATCAATTTATCTGCCATAAGCAATATGAATGAAGAAATTATAGTGCGAGTCTGCTTTATGCATCTTATTAGTGCACTTATAAGGATATTATGTATGAATGAGTTCTTCATCCACCCTTCTAGTCTTAAAGTTCCTAAATATTATGTCGATCTATATTTAAATGAATTTTGCAACTGTTGAATACCACCAAAATTAGAAACTGAGAGTCTTGATGATGAGATGCATCAGTCAATGGTCAGTCCAAACCACTGGAAAAATGATCCTTAACAAAGAGCATTTTTAGATTTCACTGATTCATATTGCTACAGATAATTCAAATAAGCTTTCCATTTTCCCATGGTCTCATTTTTCACATCAATATTATAGGACTTCACCACCATTAATCCTTTTCATTAAACTATAAGTCAATGTTCAGCACTCGAATGATAATACTTAATTAATTGGCAAGTTCAGCCAGAGAAATAAAGCATATGTTTGGTTTCCTTATCCATTAGCATGGGCAATATTATATCGAGAAATAATTTGGCAATGTTCATTGAGTTAATGTTGTTAAGGCTGACTACGAGACATGATGTCCAATAGAAAAAATGGGGACACGGTGGATGTATTAGTATAATGGAACAATCATGAATTAGGTGCCAAAATTGAATAATCATGAATAAAAGCCTAAACTGAAAATGATACTTGTTAAACTACAGTAAATGCCAAGATAATGTAAGACAATGTAGGTTATAGTTCAGAGTAAAGGCAAGCATAAACATTTAAAAACAGCTAACTTGGTAGATGAATATGCCTGCCAAAGACATACCTGCACTCGAGGCAAAAGTGATTGTGATAGGACTGCAGACAGCATACTTAAAACCCCAAAAATAAACAATTAAAACATATGATCAAAGCAAAGTAGGATAATTCATCTCTTATAAATGTACTTATAAGGAGATGAACAATTGAGAGTTCCTCTATGACCCATTGAAACACAAGATGGCACTGATTGAGAAAGGATAAAATATGAAAGCAGTTCTTAACTCGCTAGTGTTAGATCATTGGCTAAAAGCCTAAAATTGGATACTGCTGTCAAGTCGGAAAGACAAAATGCATAAGAAAATCTTATTATTTCTTGAGCTAATCTAAATGTAAAGAAGTACTGAGAGGTAAACAAGTATGAAACAATGGTGTATGCAAGTCATCTATTTGGCACTCTGGTTGCTGAATAGATGTTACCAGTAAAATTTTGCACGATTTTTGTTTAAAAAGAAGCTGATTTTATTGCTCGTGGAATCAGAGGACAGATTTTGACTGTGTATCCAACTTCGCAATAAAAAGAAAAAAAATACCCATTTTCCTTGTAGCTGAAGAAGTTATCGCAGATGTTGCTGGTCTACTCTTGTTGCATCAGGTGCAGCAACTCAGCGAAGGAGGCCTCATCGTTCCCGTAGAAGGTATCGGGCATACTCAGGAGCTCGTGAATCCTCATGGCAGTGGGGTCGGAGGCATCGTCGACGATCGCCGCCGCGAGAGGAGGAGGAGGAGGAAGAGGATCTTGAAGCCCTAGGATGTGATGGGAGCTCGAGCACTCCGGTTCCTCCGGTAACTTAGTTCCGCTATTTCTCAGGGCCAGGATCTCTGGTTCCAGCAGGGACCTCACGATGGTCCAAAGCGCCCCCTGGTCGTCCCACGCCTGGTCGACGGCAACCTCCTCCGGGGGCTTGATTTTCGGCGTTTTATTGATGCCGGGACCGGCGCCGTCGCCGTACTTAGGGAGGCGGCGGATAATGCGGACCACCTCTTTCCGGTCCTGAGGCCAGGTGAGGAGGTCGGGGACGGCGCCGGGAGGTGCATCATGTGGAGCGAAGGAGATGGCGGCGACGTCGGTGGCGGTGAGGGTGGAGAGCTCATAGGCCTTCTTGAGGAAGCAGGCCCTCCTCTTCTTGAACGCGGTGCGCCGTGCCCTAGGGTCGGCGATGAACTTCACCGGCCGCTTCATCTTCGCCCGAAGAGAGACAGAGAGAGAGGAGGGCACGGCGGAGGATTGACCAAGGACGGCGAAGCCAAACACGAAGAGAGGGAGAGAGATCGAAGGAGGAAGAGAAGAGAGAGCGAGAGCGGGAGTGGGATGGGGGTGGAGACTGAGGATATATGTATATATAGGCCGCGTTAAGTTCAACTGGAATCGGATCTTCTAGTGAAGCGGGTCCGAAGCATGTGCGATGCGACATCCACTCGAAACGGATCCGAAACATGTGCGATTCACGTGCTGAGTAGTCGTACGGGAGAGAAAAAAGGTTGCGGTGTGCTTATTCATTACAAACACAATAAAATGCTGTCTTCAGTATTTAGCCAAAAAATGATCTCTATAATGATTTAATAATTAGCATAAAATGTTTTCAGAATTCTCACCAATAATATATATATTTATATATATATATGTATATAATTTTTAAAGCAAAGGAGAAGAAGATAATCTCTCTCTCTCTAAACATCACGGGCAACTAATTTTGATATCAATTATCCTGTGAAAGAGCTGAGCAAGCCATGAAGTTGTTCTTCCTCCTCACAATAGATAGGCTTTTATTATTTGAAATATTATTATATCATTTCTATGTATAATTTAGAAATTATATCAGATTTTAATGAGATTTAGAACATTACATTTGATTTATACATCATAACATTACAAGTATGTTGTACATATTAACATCCATTAGATAATAATTGTCATTCAATATGTTCACAATATACCATATAGCATGTGTTTGAGATCAGATCTTAGAAGTTCAGAACTTTAAGTTGTTCTCTATTGTTTAAGTTTTTTTAATGACATTTTTTATGAAACTGCTAACCAAATTATTCATTTCTTTTTGTGCTTCTGTTTTCTTTCAAAATAAAGAATAAGAGATTTTCCATAAAGACTTCACAAAGAAAGTGTTTTATAATGTCTCTCACTCTCTCTCTCTCTCTACAAAAGAATTGAGCACTCTATAAAGTAAAATGGACTAACAAAATTTTGCTGCTCAAGAGATCAAATAACCAGGAAAACACAAAACAGAGAGAAGGCCAGTACTGGGTGGAGTGCACCATCAAATAAAGTAGTATCCACCTCATCCTTACTTAGTGAGAAACATAGATTCAAATCATCCCAATTGCCTCCAACAATCGTCTGCTGCTACATGGTGGAGTTTGGTGTCAAAATGAGGTGGCTTGAGTTCAAGAATTGGCAGGGATTTCATGGAGCAAATGACTCAACAATGTGATGTCAGGAGGCACAACCAGACCAAACAATGGTGTTCATGCTGATGTGTCTCGTATGAGGGTGTAATTAGAGAACTGCATCAGGTTGTGAAGAGCTTCAGGATAAAATTTCCTAGCAAACAAGTAGCAAAGTCTCTTCATTCCATTCCACAAACAAAGTTTCACAGTCACCACTTTCTGCAAAATAAATAAATAAATACATGATTGATATAAACAAAAAAGAACTCAATACTACTGTTGAGGTTGGTCTTTGATTATAAAACACTGGAAGGACAGTTAAATAGCAGATTTGGTGTACTCAAGTTTGAGCGATTAGTTTCTCTTCCCGATTGTGTTGCGATGGCATTAAACAATTATTTAATAGCTTCAACAGAAACAGTATTCGGAACACTGCATAGTCGATCACCGGGAAATAGTCTTTGCTTGAAGTGTGAGCAATTATACTTGAAGGCAGAATGAATATGGTGAATTAAGGGAGACAGAAAACTACTCAACAACATAGATCAATAAAGAGAGACCAAAACACTTGTGTAAAGATTTGCCAAATAACCAAATGAAATAAGGCCGGCAAAAACAAAGACTAGTGGTCTAAAACTCAATGGAATTAACACAACCTACAAGTTTCATCAAGAATAAACTGATTTATCTTTTTGATGTCTAAAACTTGTTTAATATCAGACATGAAACGGTTTAGACAATAATATCTTGAAGGTTAGTGGTCCACAGTGATAATAACAAATACCTGAGACCACTTGTTCATGCGGCAATTAAACATTCCGAGAAAAACTGTGAGTGAATCAGTGATCCTTCTTTATGCTTTAGCCAAAACCCAAAAGATCAATAGTTCAACTTAGTCAGCATGAATCCTGACCGAAATGTCATGTGCCAACACAGTGAATCAATGTATATTTTGTCCCATTTCAATTTTCATTTGTGACAAGTTGAAGTCCCACCTACTGAATTGCCATTCTAGTTTATCTTTCGTATTTCCTTAAAAAGACATGTTCCAACATGAAACAATTTAGCATATACTTTTGATTTCAAACTAATTACATATTACCCCCCATAATTAGCTTCCTTTGGCATCTCGATCCCTACACTTCAGAAATTTACATTGGCATCCCTATAGTTACGAAAATGAAACATCTAAGTCAATTTACCCTTACACCATTAATTTTACCGATAGAAACATGAAAATAAAGAGCAAAAAGGTACCCTTAATGTTCCAGTTAATGATGGCAAACAACGTCAGTGGTGGCAACCGACAACGCCACGGGTGACTGTTGTGGATGAGGAGAGCGACGATGAAAGATAAGGGTTGCTATGCATCTACATCGACATCGATGCAGTTGCCGAGCGGGGAAAGGGTCACCGATGCAGATGTAAAGCGACGCTACTTGGCATATGCATCAATGGCCCTTTTGCTTGGCAACTACGTCGCGCCGACGTAGATACAAAGTCACTCGGCATCGTAAATGTAAATGTAAATGTAAAGCAACGTCACTCGGCAACTGCATCGACGTCGTCGCAGATACAGAGCGACGTCACTCGGCAACTACATCAGTCGCTCTACGTTTGCGTCGGTGCCTACGCAGATGCAGAGCGACACCGCTTTGCATCTACATCAACGTTGATGCAATTGCCAAGCGACGAAAGAGCCACCAATGCAGATGCCGAGCAGCCCTTTCGCCACTCAACAATGGCAACGATGCCGACGCTGACGCCGAAGCAGAGGCACTCTTACCTCTCACCGCTACTCTCCTCATCCACAATAGCCACCTGCAACCCCCAACAATGCCACCATCCGCCACCACCGACGTCATCCACTACCGTCAACTAGAATGCTAAATTACCTTTTTTTTGTTTTTGAATTTCCATTGATAAAACGAACAACATTATGGTAAATAGACCTAAATGTTTTACCTTCATAATTATAGGGATGCCAATGAAACTTTTTAAAACATAAGGACCGAGATGCTCAAGGTAGTTAAATACAAGGGGTATTCTGTAATTAGTTCTTTGATTTCTTAAGACATATAAACACAACACATTTATATAAAAGGTATGTGATTACAACTTGGGCATGAAGATGCACAATATTTCTCAAAAGATTATTTATGTTGAACCATTTTTGTTATCCAATTTGCGATCATCAAGGTCCACAAACAAACATCTAAAAATAATATATTGAGAATCACGATAATCAAAAGCGACATATGAGACAAACCTTCATGTTATGAGGCAAGCGAATTAATAACTCACATGTAGAGTCCCTTAGGCACCCCTTCTTCTTAAACGTCACCTTCTCCTTGGCCTTCTTGAAGTCTACATGAGTTACCTGAGCGTAAGATGATGTAGCTATAAATTACTGAGATATGTAACTTAGGGCACTTTGGGAATGCAAGATAAAGCAAATGGGTATTAGTTTAAACTCTTAATCCAATGCAAGTCAAATTCAACTAGCCGATCCAACCACTAAAGACGTGTAGTCCAACTCAAACTAGTCAAGTGAGAGTGTCTCTTCAAAGAAGACTAGTTAATATTCCATTTGTTGGGTATGTCTCTACCATATCAGATTTGTCAAACTTAATATGCACCAAACCAAGGATAATATTCAAGTATTTGATGATCTTGTTTGAAAAACTTTTGATTAAAACAAACATTTGAAAACCATCAGAATCCATATCAACAATATTAGTTTTGAATTATTCGTATTGTTTCTTATCAACTATATGATCCAACATGTGCCCAAGAGCAAGAATTTTACTTATAAGCCAAACCATATTCTTTTACGTTGAACTGATCTTATTCAGTTTATATTTTACTTTTTAAGTTGAATTTTTCTTTATTTCATTATTTAGGGCCTTGAATGATTCTCTCCCAAATTGTCTCACTTCTCAAGGCTATAGAAGAGAATTGGGAAAAGAAAAACAAAGAACAGAGAATCAGAAATTAAGACGAGATCAAGACATTTCCAAGAGCCAAGGCATCACCACATCACTTCTCTATACGAGAGATAAGCTGTCATAAGAAATGGGAACAAAATAGATAAGTAGCATCTTTCCTTTCCATTTTCTATTTTTGGAGGAAGAAGAGGATCTCTATTCTAGCAGCATGACAAACTATTTCAGTGGTCAACCACTGTTAAGACACATTGGTGAAGGTTTAGAGCCTATAACAAACCTTAATTAGCCTGAGTAAGGACCTGTATGGATCATATGGTTCAGTATCAAATGGTGTTGTTTTTGTATTATCTTTTACTGATAATGTGTGAAAAAGGTTGGAATATTGCCCGATAAACTGGTGAGATACCAATGCAACAAGGTGTCAAGACCAGAGGTCGACCGAGCTTCTAAACCTGGTTGTAGACCTTTAGACTTGAAAACACGAAGCATAGACTTGAGTGTTCAGAGATCACCAAAAATGTCACCTGAACAAATTTCCAATATGCTTTTGTAAGTAAATCTCCCTCAACAGGTAAATAACTTTATTACATCTAGCCCAAAGAATGATCGTTTCTAGTTCTTTATTCTACTTCTTATAACAAGTTTTATCCAGAGCAATGATACACTAATAAAGATTGATGCTTCCTCAAATGGTCATGCTCCTCTTGCCCCAAGAAAGAGAAGTAATAAAAACTTGAATCAACAAGGAACCCTCATTCGGGTAAATTAGTGGCTTTATAAATACATACCAGGAACTATAACTGGGGTCAGAAGAAGTCATCTGGACAATATAGCTTTATAATATGAATCTGAAAAGCAATCTAATGGAGAACATAGACTAAATACAACTTACATGAACCATCACATTTAAATTATAAAGAAATGAGTTACCTTTATAGAATAGGAGAGGTAATATAAAAAGTTCTCCTCTCTTTTAGTGGTTAACTTTTTAAGTGATCAATTTCTGAACATTAATAGGAACATAGGAAAAATTCATAAAATCCCTAGGGTATGGACAATTGGCATTCAAAAGTCAATATCCATTTTAAAAAGCATGTATATATCCCAAACAAAAGGTATATAAAACCACAATAACAATTGCTGATAATATTAGTGTAATAACAAAAGCTTTATCTAACAATGACCTTCTATATAAAAGAATACAATTTTACATGTAAATATGTGACACACCTTCATCCTACGCTCTCTTAAAGCAAGCAAGCCAGATTCAGTATAGATTGTCTTGATATCAGCTCCAGAGAACTCATCCTTCGTCATGACAAATTCTTCCAGGTTGACATTATTGGCCGGCGTCATTCTAGAGGTATGTATCTAAAGAAATTAACATGAAAATAAGAATTTAGCAAGAACCCGCAAAGTGTACAAAAACATGCACTGGTGTTCTGTAAGCATCCTGTATTTGTTCATGAAGCATAACAAACCTGAAAAATACGATATCTAGTTTTAATGTCTGGCAGTGGGAATTCAATCTTCCCATCAATACGACCAGGCCGAAGCAAGGCTGGATCAAGGCTTTCAATTCTGTTGGTTGCAAGACCTTAACATCCCCCCTTGAGTCAAAACCATCTAACTGGTTCAACAACTCCAACATCGTTCTCTGTATTTCACGCTCACCACCCGAATGAGCATCATATCTAAAATTGGTCAGATAGAATAGTCTGATAATTTTAACTATGATTTACATACAAGAGAAAGAAAAAAGTGGGACTTTTATTTCTCATCGACTGACCTTTTGGTGCCAACTGCTTCTATCTCATCAATAAAGACTATCGAAGGAGAAAGTTCATCTGCCACTCTAAACAGTTCTCTAACAAGTTTTGGGCCATCACCCAAATATTTCTGAATCAACTCACTTCCAAAAACATGCAAGAAAGTTGCTGAAGTTGAGTTTGCCACAGCCTGAAATTAAGCATTCATAAATAGTACGAAAATAAGGACTTTGCAATAACCAATGCAGATACCACAGCATTCAGATCACCATGCAACACAAATTGTATAGCAAAAACCTTTTAGGTCGCAAACCCACAAGAGAAAGATAATTCCAATTCTAAAGTGAAACTCAGTTAAGCTTTTTTTTTTAATTGGCCACCACCATCTAGATTGTAAATTTGCAATAATAGAAGGTCAATTTTTTTAAAAAAAAGACATCCATTGGTAAAGAAGAAGTACATAGGCAATAAAAACATCCTTTCTCATTTCTCTTCTCTATTTACTCATAATAAATGCTGATAGATATACTAAACTATACAAATCAATAAAGTGTTGTCGCTAGAGTTAGAGCCAATAAATAGCACACATAAACACAAAATATAAATGTAACTAAATAGAGATCGAGAGAATAGAGAAGAGGGAGGGTAAAGAATGTGTGGGGCAAAGTTGTAAAGTCCATGTTATGGAAATTCACATGCTACACTCTCACCTTGGCTCCCCATATGGTATAACTCCCTTGGGAAGCCTAATTTCAATATCTTCATACAGCTCAGGATGAGTAAAAGGAAGTCAACAGCTTCTTTAATTTATTGAATTTATGCATCTAAGCCACCAATATCAGCGTAAGATTCCAAAGGAGCTTTTTCAACTTTCATGACAGAAACCATAGGATCAAGTTCATCCTGAAGAAGCCCAACAACAGACAAGATCTGCAAAATACATTTTAATCTAATCACCCATTTATCCACTCAATAACAACATATCTTGATATAATATTTCAGAATTTAACAATTATGTGAACAAAAGCCGCCAAGTAAAAAGCATATCATTATGTATCATGTCATGTGAAGATGCATAAAAGGTAAGGATTAGAAACATCTAAAGCACAGGCTAAGATAAAAAGGACAAAGACCAATAATTATTTTACACTTCAGTTGAATAACATACAGGTACATAATAATTCTGCAAAATTGGATTGGAAAAATCCAGAGCTAGATGTAGCTTGACCGGTTTCTTCACCCACACCTATAAACAAGTCAAGTTGCATATTGATTCAACCAAAAAAAATATTCCAGACCATTCAGTGTAGGTTACACTACAGAGGAGACAAAATAAGTATCAACCAGCTGTAAGAAAGCTTTTCAAGAAAACTATATTTCAATCTCTGCAGCTGTCTCTTCAATAAGGATTGCACCGAACACTTGTTTTTACTCCTAGGAGAAGTCCAAAACAAGAGGTAGACAAGCTAAATAAGACATTTCTCCTTTATTTTCAAGAAATGTTTTGAGCCACTTTGAAAATATTCAAATAAGAGAAGGAAAAAACAACAGAAAACAACAGACATTGCTCCCGCTCCCGTTGCCGCTGCTCGCTGCTACTGCCGTTGTCGCCGCTCGTCGCTCTCGCTTCCGCTCCCGCTCCCGCTCCCGCTTCCTCTTTTCTCAATCAGCACTCCCTAACACACCTCTTCCTTCTTCTCCTTCAGTATATTGTTAACAGTATACAGTATACTATTAACAATACATTAATAATAGTATTTATATTTATTAGATTAATAATATATTATTTTGATTTTAATACAATTATTTTTTATTTATTTAAATTTATTATATTTAAATAATTATATTTAAAATTTTAAATAATTATATTATATATTTTTATATTTTAGTGACTCGCTTCGCTCAGGCGAGCGCCTAGCGCCTTAGGCGTTTATGAACCTTGACGCTTAGCGCTTTTTAAATCACTGACACAAATAGAGGATGCAGTATTTAGAAAAGAAAAAAAAGGAAGTCTCAAATAAAAGTAAACCTTGCATTTCTTCGGCAATTATCTTTGTGAAAATTAAGTGTTGGTTGCTGAGACAATGGATCTTTTGTTCTACATACTAAGAAAGAAATGGTTCCAGACATGTTCACGTACCTCATCAAGTCTTGGGTGAGGATGCTTAGGAAGCACATCTAACACCTCTTTGTCCACAATGCAATTTCTTTATAAAGGTCTATGCATAATCTCACCAAATCATTCTTTCTGAACGCAAGCTTGATAAGGCAACATCACTCCTCGAAGCCACTTCTAGAAAACCAGAGCTTTGTTCACAATGTACATGCCAAGAAAATTAATGCATTATTGTGGTGCTTATCAGCTTGTGAAATATCTCTCGATAGTACCTATACACTGAGGCTAGCAATTCATACCAATATCTGATTTTTCTATTACAACTAGCATCATGAACCGGTTGACTTCTATTTCCTTATGATGACCTCAAAGAATTCACAGCAACCTTAAGGAACATTTTCTGATGAAGTAATGTACTTCCTAATCTGACAAGTAAGAACAATTATGTCATCATAATTCATTGAGGTTTCAAGTATTTTTTCCCATGTAGTTCTAATGGTGAAGCAAACTTCCGTACATAGAAAACCTGGCTGTCAACAAATCATGCATACATCAGAATCATCTGAGAGAAAATGCAGCATAAAAACCTCCAGTTGTCTTCTTCTGTTTTTATCATCCTTCCTGAACAAGATAACATTGGGATACTATTCCTTTTACCTGTGTTGGATGCTGTCCTTGATCATCCCAGCTTTTATAAAAAAGAATATTGGCTGTTGAAGCTGCCATCTAGCAACTCACTTTTGAAATGTTTTAAAACAATTATATCTGTGTAACCTTCAACTGTAGTTATATCTGCAAATCATGCTTTCCACTCGTTAAGTCTTCCTTATACAATTCTGGACACCACAAAATTATCCATAATTAAGATCATACCTTCAGGAGTTTCTCTTCATGGCTGAAGAAAATTCACGTGCTTCTTCTGTAATCAAAAACTTCTCCTCCGAACCTTTTTATAGCTGGCTCAAAGGAAAGTCTGGTTGATGTTGATGGCACAAACAGAGCTACCATAAGATACCCCTCCAGCATTTTGCTTCTCAATGAATTCTTCTCAATCTTTTCCATCTCAATTGCTATTTCAAATATTCCATTCAAAATATCTGGAACAAACTGTTGAGATTCACTGACATCATCAAGCTAGAACTTGTTGCCACATGAAGCTGAAAACTTCTAAGAATCAAATAAATAGCACTAGCTGCCACTCATGGGTAAATCTAAAAATGGCCTCCTTCAGGGTGTCTTGTCAAAGATGATGGTTTGCATAGTAGATTGGTGGAGACAGGATGTGCTCTGAGAAAGAGCAAGTTCTCAACACTGCTAGTTGAATGAGAAAAGATAGATGCTTGATGGCATCTCGTTGAGCGATCGCTTGAAGTCAGCAAATCCTTCTGCATTACAAGAACTGATGGAGTGAACAAAGCCATTGCAGATTAAGAGGCAACTAAAACAACGCAAAATCATTTCTTCAGACAAATTTGAGGAGTATAAGAAAAATTAAGTGATAAAAAGAATGTATTATACAAAAACTATATCATAATAGAAATCAGAAGTTAATTAAAGGGGAAGAACTGAACAAACATAGATTAACTACAAGCACAGAACTAATGTGAGAACTAATTAACATGAAACCAACATCCTAAACAGTGTTAATTTGCCATTCATTTTGATAGTTAGAGGAGAAAGAAAAAGAATTGGTGGTAACATGAACAACAATATATATAAATGAGATACGAGAAATTCATCATTTTAGTTATGCAAATCATTTGTTTGTACAAGGAACTTTTTCTACTATAAGTATTAAAAGGATTTGTGGTGAGTCATGCTTGGGCCATGATAGCACGGCCAGGGGAGTGTTGCATGTTAGGGACAGTTGAAGTTGAGGCCATCATCTTTCCCTTTTTTTTCCACTCTTTCTTATAACTCCAATAATCTCAATTAATCACAAGTAAAACAGTAATAGTAGATTGGCCAAGTTTGATTCATGAGATTCAATCTGAACTGAAATATTACCTTTTTTTCAAGTTTTTGTTCATGAAATTAGATTTGGAAGGTCAATGGTTTAATTGATAACTTTTTGCTAATTTTTTATATTATGTCATATTCCAGTGTGATCCTCTGATCCCTCTTAAAAACTCATTGAACAAAAAAATCCAAAATATAATTCCCTTTTTGTAGATGTAAGTTTCTGATTTCTTAATTTTATTTAAAAAGTTTAAATTATGTTTCTATTTATTTGGGAAATTGCATGCAGATCTTTGCAATGTTGATGGTTTTTTCGTATGAGCCCTTCTAAATTTGAAATACAAATACTTAACACATATATGTTATTGTAGTTAATCTCATTAACTAAATTTTATTACTACTATCAATTCTAGATGCCAAAAATTAGCAACCATGAAAAGCCTAAAATTGAAAATGATACTAGTCAAACTACAGGAAATGCAAACATGATGTTAAGACAAAAGTTATAGTTCAAAGTAAAAGCCAGCATAAACATTCAAAATAGTGATTTTTGATAATTGAATATGAAAAAGACATACTAGCATTTAGACACGATATTCAGAACCAAAAATAATTAAACCATATGATCAGAGTGAAATAGGATAAATAAGCTCTTTAATGTCTCTATAAACTTGATATTTTGAACTAATGTTTAAGAAATAGTTTAATGCATCTCTATTGCAACACATAAGCTTCATTGTTACTCAAGATATGCAAACAAATCTCTTCATATTATAAATAGAAGATCCAATACCTCAAAAGGTTGGCCTCAGTTACCTCTACCGTGGAAAGATCTTTGGAGACCATGTTGAGCTAATTTTCTCTACTCCAGACATCACTCTTCATTGGCAACCAATACTCAGCAAAATTATACTTGTTCTAATAAGGGAGAGATTGAAAACCTATCATTAGCAAACACCAACGACAACAGTAGAACAGTTTGTTTATTTATATCCTTGGGAAAATTTTCAAGTTTATCACATAAACCCAATTACACTCCTCTGGAATTCTTATAGTATAGAACGGAAATGAGATAGTATACTTAATTATAACTTGGTTTCATAGAATGCATAACCTCAATTTTGCCTTAGCTTAAAGAAACTCATCAATTTATCTGCCATAATGAATATGAATGAAGAAATTATAGTGCAAGTTTGCTTTATGCATCTTATTAGTGCACTTATAAGGATATTATGTATGAATGAGTTCTTCATCCACCCTTCTGGTCTTAAAGTTCCTAAATATTATGTCGATCTATATTTAAATAAATTTTGCAACTGTTGAATATCACCAAAATTAGAAACCGGGAGTCTTGATGATGATATGCATCAGTCAATGGTCAGTCCAAACCACTGGAAAAATGATCCTTAACAAAGTGCATTTTTAGATTTCACTGATTCATATTGCTATAGATAATGCAAATAAGCTTTCCATTTTCCCATGATCTCATTTTTCACATCAATATCATAGGACGTCACCTCCATTAATCCTTTTCATTAAACTATAAGTCAATGTTCAGCACTCGAATGATAATGCTTAATTAATTGGCAAGTTCAGTCAGAGAAATAAAGCATATGTTTGGTTCCTTATCCATTAACATGGGCAATATTATATCGAGAAATAATTTGGCAATGTTCATTGAGTTAAAGTAGTTAAGTTGTTCAGAACTTTTAAGTTGTTCTCTATTGTTTTAAGTTTTTTTAATGACATCTTTTATGAATCTGCTAACCAAATTATTCACTTCTTTTTGTGCTTCAGTTTTCTTTCAAAAAAAAAAAAGAGATTTGCCATAAAGACTTCACAAAGAAAGTGTTTTATAATCTCTCTCTCTCTCTCTCTCTCTCTCTCTCTCTCTCTCTCTACAAAAGAATTGAGATCAAATAACCAGGAAAACACAAAACAGAGAGACGACCAGTACTTGGTGGAGTGCACCATCAAATAAAGTAGTATCCACCTCATCCCTACTTAAAGAGAAACATAGATTCAAATCATCCCAATTGCCTCCAACAATCTTCTGCTGCTACATGGTGGAGTTTGGTGTCAAAATGAGGTGGCTTGAGTTCAAGAATTGGCATGGATTTCATGGAGCAATTGACTCAACAATGTGATGTCAGGAGGCACAACCAGACCAAACAATGGTGTTCCTGCTGATGTGTCTCATATGAGGGTGTCATTAGAGAACAACTGCATCAGGTTGTGAAGAGCTTCAGGATAAAATTTCCTAGCAAACAAGTAGCAAAGTCTCTTCATTCCATTCCACAAACAAGGTTTCACTGTCACCACTTTCTGCAAAATAAATAAATAAATACATGATTGCTGAGGTTGGTCTTTGATTATAAAACACTGGAAGGACAGTTAAATAGCAGATTTGGTGTACTCAAGTTTGAGTGATTAGTTTCTCTTCCAGATTGTGTTGTATAATTGTTAGCTGAAAACAGATAGCAGCAATGATTTTGTGATGATAAATACAAGTCAAACATGGAAAGAAAATGAAATTCTTCTAGTATTAGTTATGATTCGGCATGAACTAACCAGATTTGTTACAGTCGATGGCATTAAACAATTATTTGATAGCTTCAACAGTAACAGTATTCGGAACACTGCATAGTCGATCACTTTGAACAATTATCCGATATTCCAATGTAGTTTACATGCTTGTCATGATTTGTAACCCATTGTTGTTATTATTTTTAAGCATGAATAAATATTTTAGTATGCAGAATTTGCATAATGGGTAAGAGATAGTAAAGGACCAAATAATACTATCTAAACAAAAATGAAAATAGATGCTTTTGGTGCTTTGGAGTTCAATCCTCCAAATAGTGAACATGCTGAGAAAATATTTGACTTCTTTTGACATATGACATTATTTTCTTACAAGTCATATCGGCTTCTAATTGAATAATTCAATTTCATCCATCGGATTATTTTTTTATTTATTTCTCTAAAGGCTCAGATTAAGGGTCATCAATCCCTTCGAATTTGTACTGTGCCTCATGCATGTATCGTGCTACTCTGTATGATTGCATAATGTCTCAAAGGTTTTGGTTGACGTAGTCATGTAGAACAAGCATTTTCTTGCAAAGTCCTACCACTTATCACTATCTATGACAAAAATGCAAGAATTTTAGATGGATATCTGCAACATATTCCAATTTCCTTTTATATGCTTCATTAAACCTAAGCACATGAATACACTGAAGTAGCTCAGAGGAAAAGAAAAACTATAGAACTTGGCAGTCAGCTTGCAAAGATTAAGTTACTTTTGCCTAATCTGATGTGCTTTCGGTGATTGTGACAACACTAACGAAAGTAAATCAGGAATAGGTGAACCAGAAAAAGGAAAGAATCAGCATATATGAACACAAGTTCTAAAAGATTTACCTTTTCATCAATGGTGACATGATAACTCTCATCAATAGACTGTCAACAAAACCCATATCAGTCAACAAGAATTTAGAGGCATATGGACATCCTAAAGTATGAATTTTTGAAAGAGAGAATGCTTACAGAAATATTCTTCGGGAGCTCAAAAGTGACATCTTGTGCTCAATATGCTTTTGGATGCCACTTTCTTTCAGACCAATCAACACGCATCACAGACCAATTGGCACTTCCAATAGGATCCACTATCTACAGGATGTCGAAATGTCCTGTCTAGTTAGTGATACTATTAAATTTCCAGATAAGCCATTACTCAGGAAAGTCAAAATGCAAAATGATCTAATGTACTTACACTCGACAGAGTCGGAAGATAGTGTTCATCAGCATAGCAGTTGCGACTATCAAAACCTGACTGAGGTCAAGAAATGGGCAAAAATAGCAATCGGTATTGCTGGTTAATCAATCTGAGGGAGCAACCATTGAGTGATTCAACACATAAACTTTTAGATACATTCAAAAGAAACAAAGTGCCTAAAAAGAAAAAAACTTGATGATTATTAAGCAGACATTATGCATCAGAACTTGGATCTCCTACAGTCCAACCCATGAATCTAACATATTACTATGTATCCTAGCAAAATGGGGCTCCATTTACCTTATGGATTTCAATTATTTTGTTATCTTCTTAACTTTTGGAGATTTAAGGTACCCCCAGCAATAGAAATTATATGGGCAAACGTATGATGCCTACAAATGCTTCACAATGCTCACTCATAAAAATTGACCACAAAACACTCGAACCCTAAATCTCCAGTTAACCAAGTTCGTCGAGCCTAAATACCAGTGATCTATGTAAATACACATAATATTTTAAGTTATTTTTATTAGAATGCTAGCAAATTAGGTATATCAAGAAAACCACAACCAATTCGCACCCTAAACACTAAAAATCTTCACCAATCCGAGATCATGCGACTAAAACCATAAATCATTAAACCAGCAAAACTGACCTTGTTGTGCATAAAAATAGCATAGTCCAATACCAGTTGATCCTTGTCGACAAAAGATAGGATCGTAACGTAGTACTTCATTCTAATCGACGATGAAACGATGACATGGTTCTCATCGATGAGCTCGTCCAGGTTTCTGACACTTATCGGCGACTCCCGAAGATCATCGAACTTGGAGCAATCCTCCTCGTTCTTCTCCTCGTAGGGACAAAGGCGCTCCTGGTTGGCGGCGAACGCCACCTCCATGAGGAGGTAGTCTTTGACGAGCTCGACCTTGAGGATGTGGAGGCGGCACTTAGAGAGCAAGGTGATGGTGGGGAGCCAAGCAACAACCTCAGAACCCTTCTGCCTGCATTGCTTCCGTTTGACTTGGGACGACGATGCTGCCAACTCAATCTTTTTATCCTTCTTGTCGCCATCGTGCTTCTGATCGCCGGGGTGCCCCTAGTTCCCCATGCCTCCGGGGGTTCCCTGGCCCATGGAACCTAGGGTTTTGTGGAGTACCACCGAGAGAGCTCGAGATCGAAAGTAAGCATAGAAGGTTTGGCTTCGAAAGAGAGACGATAAAAGGAGAAGCCGATCTCAATTCTTATTTGCCTTCACAGTGACACAAAATTGCAAATACACGAGTCTAAATATAGTTATTAGCATTATAATTTTAAGGTACCCTCCAATCACCATCTATTTAATTCTTAAGATTTTAATTTATATCAACATTCTATATTATATGACAACAATTCTTAAATAATCAAATTTTATTTTAAATATATTTAAGTTACATTTAACACTTAAAATTATAATTTACATCAATCTTACCTGATATGAATACTTTAAAAATTATTTTTATTTTAAAATATATTTAAGTTATATTATGTATGGGACTAGACATGACTGTAATAGTAGATTAAACTAAAAATATATATAAAATATTCACAAAATAAATAAGTCATGTGAATGATATAAAATAGACTAGATATAAAAAGAATTTATCCACCTTAAATAGTTGAGGCATTACGACTTATTAAAAATACAGATAACACATGATTCCAATTATTAGGGATGCCATATGAAAATTTTATATTAGAATAATAAAACACATATGTTATATTAAAATTTAATTATTTTTATTCAAATATAATATAGCCAATTATTTAGATCAAGACTTAAATTCTTGACCTTAATCATCATGATGTTTTTTTTCTCTCTTTATTGTTTCGCCACATTACTCCATTATGATAAATAAAACTCATTTGACATTTACTACGTAGAATAATATTATTACAATCAAAGCCAAATTTTAGAAGGGATCCCATCCAAAATACATAAAATAAATAAATAAATACACAGTTAATCTTACAAGAAACAAGCAAGCAATTATTCAGAGCATAAATACAATTAGTGTTTCTCATCAAGATGAGATAGGCAAAATGGTATTAAATTTTCATACTCCTTTGTGCTTTTGTTGATCATATCACATCTTTAAGAAACAGTATCAGTCAACCTAATCTCTTTATAACATTAGCTCAACAATCTTTTGATGAAATTATGCTACTTATTTTTTGGACATAGAAGTAGAAAAAATAATTATGTAACAATGAACAATGTCAAAATGGCCTATCGAATTACGTAAAACAAATAAAAGACATAGTTTGTATCGATACTTACCAGCAAAGCAGCAACAACATCGATGGAGTGATTCAAACATAAAAACCATTCTTGGCTTGTTTGAAATATGCAGCTCTAGGATCACCATCCATGCAATTTCATAAATTTTAAATTTTGATCCTTTGTTGCATAACATTAACCAAGTTTTAGTCACTTCGCAATGAATGGTTGCTTAAGAGATATCAAGTGATTTTATTTACGAGGTCCAAATACAAATAGAGATTGCAGTATTTGAAAAGAAAAAAAAGAAAATCTCAAATTAAAGTAAACCTTGTATTTCTTTAGCAATTATCTTTGTGAAAATGAAGTGTTGGTTGCTGAGACGATGGATCTTTTGTTCCACATACTAAGAAAGAAATGGTTTCAGACATGTTCAGGTCTTGGGTGAGGATTTGCATGAAAGCACGATGCTTAGGAAGCACATCTAACACCTCTTTTTCCACAATGCACTTGCGAGCTTGATAGGCAACATCACTCCTCGAAGCCATGTCTAGAAAACTAGAGCTTTGTTCACAATGTACATGCCAAGAAAATTAATGCATTATTGTGGTGCTTATCAGCTTGTGAAATATCTCTCGATAGTACTTATACACTGAGGCTAGCAATTCATACCAATATCTGATTTTTCTATTACAACTAGCATCATGAACTGGTTGACTTCTATTTCCCTATGGTGACCTCAAAGAATTCACAGCAACCTTAAGGAATATTTTCTGATGAAGTAATGTACTTCCTAATATGACAAGTAAGAACAATTATGTCATCATAATTCATTGAGGTTTCAAGTATTTTTTCACATGTAGTTCTAATGGTGAAGCAAACTTCCCTACATAGAAAACCTGACTGTCTACATATCATGCATACATCAGAATCATCAGAGAGCAAATGCAGCATAAAAACCTCCAGTTGTGTTTTTCTGTTTTTATCATCCTTCCTGAACAAGATAACTTGAGATACTATTCCTTTTACCTGTGTTGGATGCTGTCCTTGATCATCCCAGCTTTTATAAAAAAGAATATTGGCTGTAGAAGCTGCCATCTAGCAACTCCACTTTTGAAGTGTTTTAAAACAATTATATCTGTGTAACCTTCAACTGTAGTTATATCTGCAAATCATGCTTTCCACTCGGTAAGTCTTCCTTATACAATTATGGACACCACAAAATTATCCATAATTAAGAATTTAAGATCATACCTTCAGGAGTTTCTCCTTGTGGCTGAAGAAAATTCAAGTTTTTGTTCATGAAATTAGATTTGGAAGGTCAATGGTTTAATTGATAACTTTTTGCTTATTTTTTATATTATGTCATATTCTAGTGTGATCCTCTTATCCCTCTCAAAAACTCATTGAACAAAAAATCCCAAAAATATAATTCCCTTTTTGTAGATGTAAATTTTTGATTTCTTAATTTTATTTAAAAAGTTTAAATTATGTTTCTATTTATTTGGGAAATTGCATGCAGATTTTTCTTGATGGTTTTTTCCTATGAGCCCTTCTAAATTTGAAATACAAATACTTAACACATATATGTTATTGTAGTTAATCTCATTGACTAAATTTAATTACTATTATCAATTCTAGATGCCAAAAATTAGCAACCATGAAAAGCCTAAATTGAAAATGATACTAGTCAAACGACAAGAAATGCAAACTTGATGTTAAGACAAAAATTATAGTTCAAAGGAAAAGCCAGCAAAAACATTTAAAATAGTAATCTTTGGTAATTGAATATGAAAAAGTCATACCAACATTTGGACACGATATTAAGAACCTAAAAGTATTAAACCATGTGATCAGAGTGAAATAGGATAAATAAGCTCTTTAATGTACCTATAAACTTGATATTTTGAACTAATGTTTAAGAAATAGTTTAGTGCATCTCTATTGCAACACATAAGCTTCATTGTTACTCAAGATATGCATACAAATCTCTTCGTATTATAAATAGAAGATCCAATACCTTAAAAGGTTGGCCTCAGTTACCTCGATCGTGTAATGATCTTTGGAGACCATGTTGAGCCAATTTTCTCTGCTCTAGACGTCACTCCTTCTTAGAAACCAACTCTTAGCACAATTATACTTGTTCTGATAAGGGAGGGATTGAAAGCTTATCATTAGCAAACAGCAATGACAGTAGAATAGTTTGTTTATTTATATCCCCGAGATATTTTTCAAGTTTATCACATAAACCGAGTTACACTCCTCTGGAATCCCTTTCGTTTAGAACGGAGATGAGGTAGTACACTTAATTATAACTTGGTTTCACTGAAAGCATAGCTTCAGTTTTACCTTATTAGTGCACTTATAAGGATATTATGTATAAATGAGTTCTTCATCTACCCTTCTGGTCTTAAAGTTCCCAAATATTATGTCGATCTATATTTAAATGAATTTTGTAACTATTGAATACCACCAAATTTAGAAACTAGGGGTCTTGATGATGAGATGCAATAGTCAATGGTGAATTTTTTTTTTCCATATTTTTTTATACAGAGTCAAGTAGATAAACATCACTTTATTCATCATTTATAAATATTTATTATAATTCATTTATTCATCAAATCACAAGTAGAAAAATAAACATAGTGATGTTAACTTCAAAAATCATACAAGTGGCTCTACTTAGTGGTAGAGGAAGGTCTGCTCTCCACTGGAATCCAATTTAGTACTAAAGGGAGGTTACTCTGAAATTAAAAACAAAGAAAATTCAACAATACTAAGTAGGAACCCTAAAAGTCAACTCAAAATGAATACATGATCAAAATTTAATCATCCCATTGGTGTATATCAAATACCCGAAGGAGCACTCCCCTAATAACGGATGGAGAGGCTTTATCCTATGGGATGAGTTTGTGTTCTCCCAACAACGGATGGAGGCAATCTCATATCGCACTCCCAACAACGGATGAAGTGGTATCCCTCACCAGCCAAAGTGGGGACACGTTCCTCCCAACAACAGATGGAGGAACCGTCCAACCGTCACGTCTGACGGCCCGCTAATCCCCGAAGGGAATCGCCCTACCTACTCTTTGTAGGGAAATAACATAATCTCACACTTGTCATGTCCATATCGGGATGAAATAACACATTTAAAACATCTCTTTCAAATATTATCAATATCAAATAATACAAATTAGTCCTCAATTGACTTGAACCCTAGTTCAATCAATCCAATTGAACTCAATTTACCAGAACCTAACCGAACCGATCTTTAATCCTTATTTAACTGGTCTAGAACCACCCTAGCCTAGTATAATTTGGACTAGATTAGGTTCAATTTAGGTAAAACTGACTTAAATAAGTCAATCGATTCGGAATCACCCTGAATTGATCTAGACTAATTAAGCCTAGTTTAGTTCAATCAATATTTGAGCTCAAATCGAATAACAATATTAGGCTAGATTGGGCCAACTCATCTATTGGTCATGTGCATTACACATGACTAGGCATGCTATTGGGAAATCTGGGGGCGACATCACATTCGCAGTTGAAGAACAAAAACAAAATCCCCTATTCTCAAAGAGATATTCGATGTCATGCAAAGATTGATGCGTAAAAATTCGCGAAACTTAAAATTGCATATAGAGTAGATTATGTTACCTAGAGAGATTGTATCCCTGAATCCTTGTAGATCTCTAGGAGAGGGTGAATGAGGTCAAGCGTCCTCCTCTCTAGCGGTGATCCACACAACAGGGCTATGACGACACTCCTCAAAACTCTAGGCCTGCTCTGAGCTAGAGAGGGAGAGGAGAATAGGAGAGGCAAGTAAATGCTCTAGCCTATGAACCACTGAATCCCTCCTATTTATAGAGGTCCCCTGTCAAACCCTAATGGATCCTCCCCCATTGGGTATTAGATCTGCATCCAATTACCAAAGTCTCTTAGATTAGTGGATCTCTATCTAATAATCTCTTATGGGCTCTTATTGAATCTCATCCATAGGATTCAATAATTCAGGGGCTTCTTGAATATCCAATAAGTTAGGGGCTCCGACGGATATCTCATATCCGAACCTCTACTCATCGCAATGCATACCATATATGTGTGACCCTCTATGCCCAATATCGAGCTGGCCGTGAGTCATACCTGTTATAACTCCTTCTAGCTTAGTAAATTATTATCTCCATAACAATTTACTCAACTTATCGACTACGGACGTACTAGGCCACTACGCCGTAGTCCCAGATATTACAAGGGAATCCAATCCATTGGACATGTCTATCCTCAATTATAGTGTACCTATAGTCTCTCATTTATCTAATATCCCAAAGTCCATATACCGGGTATGGTGCTGTTAGACCCATATGGTTTCTACTCGAGTCTCGCTCTAGTCGGATTCTCCCGGAGAACTTTTTCTCTCTCAATTCGAATGACCCTGGCCAGGGATTTGTTTGAGCAAGCACACATGGAATATTCCTTTCATGACGCCGAAAGTGGATGCTCCTCTTTCGACACTCAATAGCCCTCGTAAGGTCGACTGTCACTCTCAATGATCAACTATAATAGATCTAGGACATCCAAGCCTACAAGTTTGGTATCAAAGAATGGAGCACTCATATAGGACATCCTTTGTGTCTTAAGTCTAAGGACTAGATATACCACTAGGACTACAAAATCGTTGTTTGACAATAAAGTATCATCAACTATGCAGCATTTCATAAGCAGATTAATTAGTGAACTCATTCTCTAATGAGTACCTGTACTGTATCTCTAGTGTCCCCACATGTGCAACTATGAGACCAGCTGCATCTATCATATGGATGGGTATATAGCACACCAGTCTGTTCGGTCATCTCGATATCTCTCTCGAGTAACCTATGATCGAGATTATTTAGGATATGTGTTTAAAGGTGAATTGATCTTATTATCATGATCTTATCACGATTCAATTCCCATTGTATAGATCCAAGAACAACACAATATATGCATGCATATATGCAATAGTTAATATAAAGTGATACATGCCAAAATATAATAAGCAAAAAGATTCCGTGTCAAGTTATACGTGCCATCACTCACGTGATTAGCTTGCTAGGCACCTATGACTAATAATCTCCCACTTGACCTAAAGTCAATCACCTATGTGTCTGATCCCCATTAGACCATTGTGACACTCAAAGACAATCTGAGACAACGGCTTTGTCAATGGATCTGTAATGTTATCTTCGGATGGAACTCTTTCCATTATTATATCTCCTCGGGTCATGATCTCTCTAATAAGTTGGAACCTCCTTAAAATACTTCTGATGAGACCCGAGTTCCCTTGTTTGAGTAATCGCCCCATAGTTGTCGCAATAGAATGAATCAACTCCTTGCTAGTTAGCCCGACTCCTAGATCTGTGATATACTTCTTCATCCAGACTCCCTCCTTTATTGCCTCTGCTGCAGCAATGTACTCCGCCTCTATGGTAGAGTCAGCAGTAGTATCATGCTTGGAACTCTTCTAGCATACTACTCCTCCATTTAGGGTATACACAAACCCCGAATTTGACTTGCTATCATCGACATCGGACTGAAAGCTTGAGTCTGTGTAGCCTTCAACCTTAAGGCTACTACCTCCATATACTAGTAAAAAATCCTTAGTCATTCTCAAGTACTTAAGGATATACTTTACTGCTTTTCAATGCTCCAAGGCTGGATCCTCCTAATACTTGATCATGACACTCAGAGCATGCGCTATATCAGGCCTAGTACGTAACATGTCATACATGATAGACCCTATCGCTGAGGCATATGGTATCATATTCATGTTCGCTCTTTCTTCAAGAGTCTTTGGGGACATACTCCTAGAAAGAGATATCCCATGTCTTATCGAAACGAGACCTCTCTTGGAATTTTCCATGCTAAACCTTTTAACAATGGTTTCTATGTACCTGGATTGGGACAAGTCAAGCATCATCTTGGATCTATTTATATAGATCATAATCCCCAAGATATAGGATGCTTCCCCTAAGTTCTTCATGGAGAAGTTTTTAGATAACCAAGCCTTTACTGTAGATAGCATTCCTACATCATTCCAAACGATCAGGATGTCATCCACACCTTAGTCCATAAATGGATCTAAGCAACCTATACACCATATCTGGGCAGTCCTTGGACACGAATCCCTCGGGTTGTATCATATATATCTCCTCCTCGAGGTTCTTATTGAGGAATGTAGTTTTCACATCCATCTGTCAGATCTCATAATCATAATGTGCTGCAATAGCCAATAGAATTCAGATGGATTTTAGTATTACTACGGGTGAGAAGGTTTCATCATAGTCAACACCTTGCCTTTGTCGATACCCCTTAGCCACTAGCCTTTCTTTATAGTCTACCTTTCCATATACTCCGATCTTTTTCTTAAAGATCCACTTGCAATTGATGGGTACAATACTTTCAAGCGCATTAACTAGGTTCCAAACCTTGTTGGAGTACATAGAATCCATCTTAGAATTAATGGCTTCTTGCCACTTCCTAGAGTCTATACTCATAATAGCCTCATTGTAGGTCTAAGGATCAATATCTTTAACATCCTCTCCTCTAATATGTCTCACATATCTCTCCGGAGGATGGGATACTCTACCGGACCTACGTAAAGTTGGAACTTGTGTATTAGGTACTTGAACAGACTTGGGCTGTAGAGTGGTGCTTGAGTTAGGTTCTCCAACCGCGCTCAACTCTATTATGCTCCAATTGTCTCCGCCAAGAGTGTGTTCCTTCTCAACGAATACTGCTCTCTTAGCTACAATAACCTTTTGGTCCTCGAGATGATAGAAATAATATTCACAAGTTTCCTTGGGGTATCCCACGAACTTGCATCGCTCTGTCCTCGATTCCAACTTATCAGGGTTATGTCTTTTAACGTGGATAGGGCAGCCCCAAATCTTAATAACCTTAAGATCGGGTTTCTTCCCTTTCTATATCTCAGATGGTATAGACACTACCGACTTAATTGGAACTCTGTTCAGAATGTAAGCTGTAGTCTCTAGGGCATATCTCTAGAATGAGATGGGTAGGTCAGTGAAACTCATCATGGATCATACCATGTCTAACAGCGTACGATTTCTCCTTTCAAACACACTATTGAGCTAAGGTGTATAAGGATGTGTCCACTGGGATAATATCCCATAGTCCTTGAGGAATTGGGTAAACTCTGTACTTAAGTACTCACCTCCTCGATTTGATCGAATTTCTACTATATTCTTATACTCTCTGAATTTCTCAAAGGCCTCAGACTTATACTTCATTAAGTATACATATCCATACCTTAAGAAATCATCAGTGAAGGTAATGAAGTAGGAGTAACCACCAATGGCATCAATTGACATGGGTCCATATACATCACTATATATGAGTTCCAACAACTCCGTGCCTCTTTCTCCAATTCCACTAAATAGAGAGTTGGTCAATTTTCCACGAAGGCAAGGCTAGCATATTGCATATGACTCATAGTCGAATGGATCTAGATATCCATCCTTTAGCAACTTTTGAACCTTCCCTCATGGATGTGACCTAGCCTACAATGCCATAGGTATCCACTATTCACCTCATCTTGTTTCCTCTTAGACACACTTACATTCATGATATGTGGAGTAGTGTCTAGCATAAATAAATAATTATGCAATGTTTCTTTCTTGATGATCTCATCATCTAATAATATCAAACAACCATTGTTCTAAAAAACTAATTTATATCCACTAACTGTCAAACATGAAATGGGGATAATGTTTTTGATAATAGAAGAAATAAAATAACATGCATCTAATGCAATAATAGCTCCACCAAGCAGATGTAGGGCGACCTCGCCAATAGCTCATATAGCAACTTTTGCTCCATTGCCCATCTTGAAGTTCATCTCGCCTCTCTCCAATCTCTTGGGCCTTGCCAGAACCTGCAACGAATTGCATATAAGATAAGCACTATCGATATCCAATACCCATATGTTATCATAAGAGTCTAACAAATGGAGACTGATCATGAATGTACCTGAAGCTTCTCTAAGCTTCTATTTCGCCCTCTCTACAAGGTACTATTTATAATTCCTCTTCCAGTGCCTATCTTTGTCATAGTGGAAGCACTGGCCTTTGTCCTTTGTCGAGTCTTTCTTAGCAACCTTTGCTTTACCTGATCTACCCTTTGTTGGGAAATCATAGGGGGGGGGCGACATCATATGCGCAGCGGAAGAACAAGAAAACAAAAATCCCCGATTCCCAAAAAGATGTTCATCGTCGTGCGAAGATTGGTGCGCAAAATCCGCAAAAAACACAAAAACTGCGTATAGAGATTGTGTTACCTAGGGAGATTGTATATCCCTGTTTCCTTGCAGATCCTTAGGAGAGGGTGAAGGAGGTCAAGCGTCCTCCTCTCTAGCGGTGATCCACACAGCAGGGTTGCGACGACGCTCCTCAAAACTCCAGGCCTACTCTGAGGTGGAGAGGGAGAGGAGAATAGGAAGGGCAAGCAAAGACTCTAGCCTATGAGGCTGTGAATCCCTCCTATTTATAGAGATCCCGTGTCAAAACCCTAATGGGTCCTTTCCCTAGTGGGTATTGGATCTGCATCCAATAAGACAAGGGCTCCGTCGGATATCTCATATCCGAACCTCTACTCATCGCAATGCCTACCATATGTGTGTGACCCTCTAGGCCCAATATCGAGCTGGCCGTGAGTCATACCTATCAGAACTCCTTCTAACTAAGTGAATTATTATCTCTGTAATAATTCACTCGACTCATCGACTACGGAAGTACTAGGCCACTACGCCGTAGTCCCCAGACGATACAGGGGAATCCAATCCATTGGACCTGTCTGTCCTCAGTTACCATGTACCTATAGTCCCTCATCCATCTAATATCCCAGAGACCATATATCGAGCATGGTGCTGTCAGACCCATACGGTTTCTACTCGAGTCTCGCTCTAATCGGATTCTCCCGGAGAACTCTTTCTCTCTCAACCCGAATGACCCTGGCCAGGGATTTGTCTGAGCAAGAACACATGGGATATTCCTCTCATGATACCGAGAGTGGATGATCCTCTATCGACACTCAATAGCCCTCGTAAGGTCGACTACCACTCCCAATGACCAGCTGTACTAGATCTGGGAACAGCCAAACCTATAAGTCTGGTATCAAAGAGTGGAGCACTCATACAGGACATCCTTGGTGTCTCAAGTCTAAGAACCAGATACACCACTAGGACTACGGAATCGTTGTCTGACAATAAGGCATCATCAACCATCCAGCATTCCGTAAGCGGATCAATCAGTGAACTCATTCTCCAATGAGCACCTGTACTGTATCCCTAGTGTCCCTACACGAGCAGCTATGAGACCAGCTGCATCCATCATATGGACGGGTATACAGCACACCAGTCTATCCGGTTATCACGATGTCCCTCTCGAGTAACCTATGACCGGGATTATTTAGGATATGTGTTTAAAGGTGAATCGATCTCATTATCGTGATCTCATCACGATCCGATTCCCATTGCACAAATCCAAGGACATCACAATATATATGCATTTATGCAATAGTTATAAAGTGATATATGCCAAAATATAATAAGCAAAAAGATTCTGTATCAAGTCACACGTGCCATCACTCACGTGATTGGCTTGCTGGGCACTTATGACTAGCAATCTCCCACTTGACCTAAAGCCAATCACCTATGTGTCTGATCCCCATCAGACCCCTGTGACGCTCAAAGACAATCTGAGACAATGGCTTTGTAAGTGGATCTGTAATGTTATCTTCGGATGGAACTCTTTCCACTGCTACATCTCCTCGGGTCACGATCTCTCTGATAAGGTGGAACCTCCTCAGAACATGCTTAGATTTCTGATGAGACCTAGGTTCCTTCGCTTGAGCAATTGCCCCGTTGTTGTCGCAATATAGGGAAATCGGCTCCTCACTATCCGGCACGACTCCCAAATCTGTGATGAACTTCTTCAACCAGACTTCCTCCTTTGCTGCATCTGATGCAGCAATGTACTCCGCCTCTGTGGTCGAGTCAGCAGTGGTATCTTGCTTGGAACTCTTCCAGCATACTGCTCCTCCATTCAAGGTGTACACATACCCTGAATTCGACTTGCTATCATCGACATCAGATTGAAAACTTGAGTCAGTGTAGCCTTCAACCTTAAGGCTATTACCTCCATATACTAGTAAAAGATCCTTAGTCCTTCTCAAGTACTTAAGGATACACTTTACTGCTTTCTAGTGCTCCAAGCCTGGATCCGCCTGATACCTGCTCGTGACACTCAGAGCATGCGCTATATCAGGCCTAGTACATAGCATGGCATACATGATAGACCCTATTGCTGAGGCATAAGGTATCATATCCATGTTCGCCCTTTCTTCTGGAGTCTTTGGGGACATACTCGTAGAAAGCGATATCCCATGTCTCATCGGTATGAGACCTCTTTTGGAATTTTCCATGCCAAACCTTTTGACAATAGTTTCTATGTACCTGGACTGGGACAAGCCAAGCATCCTTTTGGATCTATCTCTATAGATTCTAATCCCCAAGATATAAGATGCTTCTCCTAAGTCCTTCATGGAGAAGTGTCTAGATAACCAAGCCTTTATTGTGGATAGCATTCCTATGTCATTCCCAATGATGAGGATGTCATCCACATATAACACCAAAAAGCTAATAGCGCTCCCACTTACCTTTCTGTATACACAAGGCTCATCTTCGTTCTTAACGAAGTCATAAGATCTGATTGCCTCATCAAATCTTATGTTCCAACTTCGGGAAGCTTGCTTTAGTCCATAAATGGATCTAAGCAACCTACACACCTTATCTGGGCAGTTCTTGGACACGAATCCCTCAGGTTGCATCATATACACCTCCTCCTCCAGGTTCCCATTGAGGAATGCGGTTTTCACATCCATCTGCCAGATCTCATAATCATAGTGTGCTGCAATAGCCAATAGAATTCTGATGGATTTTAGCATTGCTACGGGTGAGAAAGTTTCGTCGTAGTCAACACCTTGCCTTTGACGATACCCCTTAGCCACTAGCCTTGCTTTATAGGTCTCTACCTTTCCATCTACTCCGATCTTTTTCTTAAAGATCCACTTGCAACCGATGGGTACAATACCTTCGGGTGCATCAACTAGGTTCCAAACCTTATTGGAGTACATAGAATCCATCTCAGAATTCATGGCTTCTTTCCACTTCCCGGAGTCTATACTCATAATAGCCTCCTCGTAAGTCTGAGGATCAATATCCTCTACATCCTCTGCTCTAATATGTCCCACATATCTCTCAGGAGGATGTGATACTCTATCAGACCTGCGTAAAGTTGAAACTTGTGTATTAGATACCTGAACAGACTCGGGCTGTAGAGTGGTGCTTGAGCTTGGTTCTCCAACCTCGCTCAACTCTATCATTCTCCCACTGTCTCCGCCAAGAATGTGTTCCTTCTCAAGGAACACTGCTCTCTTAGCTACAAAGACCTTTTGGTCCTCGAGATGATAGAAATAATACCCACAAGTTTCCTTGGGGTATCCCACAAATTTGCATCGCTCTGTCCTTGATTCTAACTTATCGGGGTTGTGTCTTTTAATGTGGGTAGGGCAGCCTCAAATCTTAACAACCTTAAGATCAGGCTTCTTCCCTTTCCATATCTCATATGGTGTAGACACTACCGACTTAGTTAGAACTCTGTTCAGAAGGTAAGCTGCGGTTTCTAGGTCATATCCCTAGAATAAGATGGGTAGGTCAGCGAAACTCATCATGGACCGTACCATATCTAATAATGTACGATTTCTCCTTTCAGAGACACCATTGAGCTGAGGTGTATAAGGAGGTGTCCATTGGGATAATATCCCATGGTCCTTGAGGAAGTGAGTAAACTCTGTACTTAAGTACTCACCTCCTCGATCTGATCGAAGAGTTTTGATACTCTTTCCAGTCTGGTTCTCCACCTCATTCTTATACTCTCTGAATTTCTCAAAGGCCTCGGACTTGTACTTCATTAAGTACACATATCCATACCTTGAGAAATCATCAGTAAATGTAATGAAGTAGGAGTAACCTCCAATGGCATGAGTTGACATGGGTCCACATACATCACTATGTATGAGTTCCAACAACTCAGTGGCTCTCTCTCCAGTTCCACTAAATGGAGAGTTGGTCAGTTTTCCACGAATGCAAGGCTCACAAGTTGCATATGACACATAGTCGAATGGATCTAGATATCCATCATTTAGCAACTTTTGAATCCTTCTTTCATGGATGTGACCTAGCCTACAATGCCACAGGTATGCACTGTTCAACTCATCTCGTTTCCTTTTGGACACATTTATATTCATGATATGTGGAGTGGTGTCTAACATAAATAAACCATTATGCAATGTTCCTTTCGTGATGATCTTATCATCTAATAATATCGAACAACCATTGTTCTCAAAAATAAATTTATATCCACTAACTGTTAAACATGAAATGGAGATAATGTTTTTGATAATAGAAGGAACAAAATAACATGCATCTAATGCAATAAAAGCTCCACTAGGCAGATGTAGGGCGACCTCGCCAACAGCTAATGCAGCAACTTTTGCTCCATTACCCATCTTGAGGTCCATCTCGCCTCTCTCTAGTCTCCTAGGCCTTGCCAGAACTTGCAACGAATTACATATATGATAAGCACTACCGGTATCTAATACCCATGTGTTATCATAAGAGTCTGACAAATGGAGACTGATCATGAATGTACCTGAAGCTTCATCAAGCTTTTGTTTCGCCCTTTCTGCAAGGTACTCTTTGCAGTTTCTCTTCCAGTGCCCATCTTTACCACAGTGGAAGCACTGGCCTTTGTCCTTTGTTGGGTCTTTCTTAGCAACCTTTGCTTTACCTTGTTTGCCCTTGCCCTTTCCCTTCTTAAGGGACCTTTCTGCTTTCCTTTTCTTTCTGGTCTCACCAGTGTAGAGAACTGGCTTCTCTTTCTTAATAGTACTCTCTGCCTCCCTCAACATATTGAGGAGCTCTGGGAGAGTCACCTCAAGCTTGTTCATATTAAAGTTCATTATGAACTGTGAAAAGGAATCTGGTAGGGACTGAAGCACAATGTCCACACACAAGTTATCCTCTAGGACCATTCCTAGACCTGTGAGTTTCTCTATCCACTCAATCATCTTTAGGACATGGTTCTGAACCGGTGTCCCCTCAGTCATCCTAGCGCGGAAAAGGCTCTTGGATATCTCATATCGTTGAGTCCTTCCCTGTTCCTCAAACAATTTATGGACATGTAGGAGAATGGATCTGGCATCCATCTTTTCATGTTGTCTCTGTAACTCTGGAGTCATAGAGCCCAACATATAGCACTGAGCAAGAGTGGAGTCATCAATGTACTTCACGTAGCGAGCGATCTCATCCTCGCTTGCCCCTTCTTCGGGCGTAGGCATCACTGTATCAAGGACGTACACGATTTTCTCCGCTGTGAGAACAATTCTCAAGTTACGGAGCCAATCCGTATAATTTGGACCAGTGAGGCGGTTGACATCAAGTATGCCACGTAAGGGATTTGAAAGCGACATTTTCTGAAAATAAAGATGTAGCAAAAATGAATAACATGCAGATTTTGCAAGAAATAAACTATCAAGATATGGACTTCTATCTTAATATGCTCCCACTATTTTACTAACGAGTCACGCGACACCCTCAGCACGTGAAACGGAAGTCTCCGGCAGACTTCTAGTGGGGATCAGGATCCAATCAGCGTCTTAGTGTAACCTCGAGGGACTCGACCAATCACACTAAGCCTAAAAGGTAGACAACTCTTGCCGATCACAACTCCTTGTGATTCCCGTCCTGTTCGGCCTCCGAATCACCATGGCCTCGAGGGACTCGACCAACCATGATGCTCGGTTAAGTCAACACCTTCGTTACAAGATGAGTCTGATTTGATGATATACCCTCGAGGGACTCGACCAAGCATATCATGCCCTCAGGTCACCGGTGACATCTCTATGTCGTAAGCAAGATAGCGAATCGCGATATAGGTGAGTCTCGAGGGACTCGACCAACTCAACCTACACCGGGATTCGGTTCCTACTCATAACGATGGAAGGCCACGTGGGTCAATCTAATTGCCTCACGTTTACCGACTTAATATTATCGAGAGATGTTTCTATGATTTGGTCTCCTAATATGACATGTCACACATATACATATTTAATATATATCTACATCGCATGCAAATATATATACATATCTAGTATGTGTATAAGCAATCACACCAGATGATCATGGACCACAACCTAATATGATTAGGCCCGAGCCAGTAGGCCTAATCACTCACATCAAGATCTATGTGTGCAACGGTGCATCTCCATGCCCTGTGATCGTCCATCTCGTCCTCGTCGGTTCCGTCGACATCTTAATGCATCTCCATGCATCACGATCGTCCGTCTCGTGGGTCCCGCTATCGCATCCACGCTCCCGCTGCGCCTCCTCATGTGATTACAACTTAATCATAGGCACGCAGGCCCGACAATAAACGAGAAATATAATGGAGGTTCGCAGACCTCAATAATAATAATCACAAGTACACACATCACACGGTCCATGATCATCCGTCCACACATCATACATCACATGTATAAATAATCATCATCATGTAGGACTACTAGATAATAATAAAAATAATAATCAACTAAACCTTTTAATTAATTAATATTTTTCTGAAATCAAGGACATGTAGGGAATTTCTCAATTCCTAAGGGTATTTTCGTAATTTGGACAAAAGACAGAAACTGGAATTTCTTAAATTCCGAGGGGCAAAACTGTCTTTTGCGCAGAAAACCCTAATACCCTTTCCCCTTTTCGCTGCTGCCGCCGCCGCCACCCTGCCGGCGGCGGCCTGTGCGGCGGGGCGAGGGCACTGCCCTCGCCTACAGGCGGCACGCCCGCTGGCGGCGATGCCGCTGCGGGTGGGCGCCCTCTTCGGGCGCCGCTGCCTCCGCAGGCGGTGCTGTCCCGCCGGGCGGCCGCCCCTGTGGGGGGGGGTTTCGCCCGCGGGAGCAGCGGCGGCAGGCGTCGCGCGTCGCTGCCCTGCGGCGGCAGGTGCCGCTTCCTTTCGGCGGTAGGCGCCGCTGCCCTGCGGCGCCTCTGCCCGTGGGTTGCCAGCCCCGCCGGCAGCAAGCCTGCTGCAAGCAGGCCGCCGGCCGGCTGCTGCAGGCACAACGCTTGCGCATGCGCCGGCGCTGTGCTGCCTAGCTGCGGCTGCGGCTGCCGCTGCAGGTGGCTGCAGGCATGCAGATCGAGGGCAGCAACTGTTGTTGCCCTTCCTTGCTTTTGCGTCAACGATTTTGACGTCAAAATTCTTCCTAAACACAATACACGTAGTTCAAAACCAATCATTCGCACGAACAACCTGGCTCTGATACCACTGTTGGGAAATCATAGGGGGGGGGCGACATCATATGCGCAGCGGAAGAACAAGAAAACAAAAATCCCCGATTCCCAAAAAGATGTTCATCGTCGTGCGAAGATTGGTGCGCAAAATCCGCAAAAAACACAAAAACTGCGTATAGAGATTGTGTTACCTAGGGAGATCGTATATCCCTGTTTCCTTGCAGATCCTTAGGAGAGGGTGAAGGAGGTCAAGCGTCCTCCTCTCTAGCGGTGATCCACACAGCAGGGTTGCGACGACGCTCCTCAAAACTCCAGGCCTACTCTGAGGTGGAGAGGGAGAGGAGAATAGGAAGGGCAAGCAAAAACTCTAGCCTATGAGGCTGTGAATCCCTCCTATTTATAGAGATCCCGTGTCAAAACCCTAATGGGTCCTTTCCCTAGTGGGTATTGGATCTGCATCCAATAAGACAAGGGCTCCGTCGGATATCTCATATCCGAACCTCTACTCATCGCAATGCCTACCATATGTGTGTGACCCTCTAGGCCCAATATCGAGCTGGCCGTGAGTCATACCTGTCAGAACTCCTTCTAACTAAGTGAATTATTATCTCTGTAATAATTCACTCGACTCATCGACTACGGAAGTACTAGGCCACTACGCCGTAGTCCCCAGACGATACAGGGGAATCCAATCCATTGGACCTGTCTGTCCTCAGTTACCATGTACCTATAGTCCCTCATTCATCTAATATCCCAGAGACCGTATATCGAGCATGGTGCTGTCAGACCCATACGGTTTCTACTCGAGTCTCGCTCTAATCGGATTCTCCCGGAGAACTCTTTCTCTCTCAACCCGAATGACCCTGGCCAGGGATTTGTCTGAGCAAGAACACATGGGATATTCCTCTCATGATACCGAGAGTGGATGATCCTCTATCGACACTCAATAGCCCTCGTAAGGTCGACTACCACTCCCAATGACCAGCTGTACTAGATCTGGGAACAGCCAAACCTATAAGTCTGGTATCAAAGAGTGGAGCACTCATACAGGACATCCTTGGTGTCTCAAGTCTAAGAACCAGATACACCACTAGGACTACGGAATCGTTGTCTGACAATAAGGCATCATTAACCATCCAGCATTCCGTAAGCGGATCAATCAGTGAACTCATTCTCCAATGAGCACCTGTACTGTATCCCTAGTGTCCCTACACGAGCAGCTATGAGACCAGCTGCATCCATCATATGGACGGGTATACAGCACACCAGTCTATCCGGTTATCACGATGTCCCTCTCGAGTAACCTATGACCGGGATTATTTAGGATATGTGTTTAAAGGTGAATCGATCTCATTATCGTGATCTCATCACGATCCGATTCCCATTGCACAAATCCAAGGACATCACAATATATATGCATTTATGCAATAGTTATAAAGTGATATATGCCAAAATATAATAAGCAAAAAGATTCTGTATCAAGTCACACGTGCCATCACTCACGTGATTGGCTTGCTGGGCACTTATGACTAGCACCCTTGCCATTGCCCTTCTTAAGGGACTTTTCTGCTTTCCTTTTCTTTTTTGTCTCACTAGTGTAGAGAACTGGCTTCTCCTTTTTTATAGTGCTCTCTGCCTCCCTCAACATATTGAGGAGCTCTAAGAGAGTAATCTCAGGCTTGTTCATATTAAAATTAATTATGAAATGTGAAAAGGAATCTGGTAAGGACTGAAGCACAATGCCCACACACAAGTTATCCTCTAGGACCATTCCTAGACCTGTGAGTTTCTCTATCCACTCAATCATCTTTAGGACATAGTTCTGAACTAGTATCCCCACAGTCATCCTAGCGCCGAAGAGGCTCTTTGATATCTCATATCGCTGAGTCCTTCCATGTTCCTCAAATAATTTGTGGACATGTAGGAGAATGGATCTGGTATCCATCTTTTCATATTGTCTCTATAACTTAGGAGTTATAGAGTCTAACATGTAACACTAAGCAAGAGTGGAGTCATCAATATACTTTACGTAGAAAGCGATTTCATCCTCGCTTGCCCATTTTTCGGGCGTAGGCATCACTGTATCAAGGACATATGCGATTTTCTCTACTGTGAGAATAATTCTCAAGTTGCAGAGCCAATCTATATAATTTGGACTAGTAAGGTGGTTGACATCAAGTATGTCACGTAAGGGATTTGAAAGCGACATTTTCTGAAAACAAAGATGCCGCAGAAATGAATAATATACAGATTTTGCAAAAAATAAAAAATCAAGATATGGACTTTTATCTTAATATGCTCCCACTATTTTACTGGGAAGTCACGCGACACCCTCAGCATGTGAAACAAAATTCTCCGGCAAGCTTCTAGTGGGGATCAGGATCCAATCAGCATTTTAGAGTAACCTGGAGGGACTCGACCAATCACACTAAGCCCAAAAGGTAGGCAACTATTGCCGATCACAACTCCTTGTGATTCCCGTCCTATTCGGCCTCCGAATCACCATGGTCTCGAGGGACTCGACCAACCAAGATGCTCGGTTAAGTCAACACCATCGTTACAAGATAAGTCTGATTCGATGATATACCCTCGAGGGACTCGACCAAGTATACCATGTCCTCAGGTCACCGGTGACATCTCTATGTCGTAGGCAAGATAACGAATCGTGATATAGGTGAGTCTCGAGGGACTCGACCAACTCAACCTACACCGGAAATCGGTCCTTATAACGATGGAGGGCCACATGGGTCAATCTAATTACCTCACGTTTACCGACTTAATATTATCGAGAGAGGGGTTTCTATGATTTGGTTTCCTAATATGATATGTCACACATATACATATTTAATATATATCTACATCGCATGCAAATATATATACATATCTAATATGTGTATAAGCAATCACACCAGATGATCATGGACCACAACCTAATGTGATCAGGCCCGAGCCAATAGGCCTAATCACTTACATCAAGATCTATGTGTGCAACGGTGCATCTCCATGCCCTGTGATCATCCATCTCATCCTTGTCGGTTCCGTCGACATCTTGATACATCTCCATGCATTGCGATCATTCATCTCGTGGGTCCCGCTATCGCATCCACGCTCCCGCTATGCCTCCTTGTATGATTACATCTTAATCATAAACACGCAGGCTCGATAATAAATGAGAAATATAATGGAGGCTCCTAGACCTCAATAATAATAATCATAAGTACACACATCATACGGTCCATGATCATCTGTCCACACATCATACATCACATGTATAAATCATCATCATATAGGACTACTAGATAATAATAAAAATAATAATTAATTAAATCATTTAATTAATTAATATTTTCTGAAATAAGGGATATGTAGAGAATTTTAGAATTTTGAGGGATATTTTCATAATTTAGACAAAGGACAGAAACTGGAATTTCTTAAATTCCCAAGGGCAAAACTATCTTTGGCCCAAGACTGCCCCAATCCCTCTCTTCTCCTTGCTTGGTGCGGGCGCCGCCACCCTTGCCGGCGGTAGCCCTCTACGGCGGGGAGCGGGGGCGCTGCCCCTGCCTACGGGCGGTGTGCTCGCTAGCGGCTCTGCTCGCGAGCAGGGGCCTCTACCCATGGGGGCTGCTCCCGCAGCCGCCGCCCGTGCAGGTAGTTGCTCCGTGAGCGAGCGCCGCTGCGGGCGTTGTGCCCACAGGCAGCGCCTGCGGGTGCCACCGTCTGCGTGCCATAGGCGGCTCTGCCTACGAGTGGCCGGCAGTTGATGGTTGCAACCGCGTGCATCAGCAGTTGCTACGTAGGTGGCCGAGCGCCGCCCTTGCGGCCACCGCTGTAGGCGACCTGCCTACACGAAGATGGCAGCAAGCAGGTAGCCATCTTCGAGCGTAGCAAGGGCAGCAATAGTTGCTGGCCTTCCTCGCCTAATGCGTTAACAATTTTGACATCAAAAGCATTACACAAACATTCAAAACCAATTTTCGCACGAATAACTTGGCTCTGATACCATTGTTGGAAAATCTTAGGACGACATCACATGGGCAGTGGAAGAACAAAAACAAAATCCCCTATTCTCAAAGAGATGTTCGTTGTCGTGTGAAGATTGAAAAATCCACGAAACTTAAAACTGCATATATAGTAGATTGTGTTACCTAGAGAGATCATATACCTCTGAATCATTGCAGATCTCTAGGAGAGGGTGAAGGAAGTCAAGCGTCCTCCTCTCTAGCGGTGATCCATACAATAGGGCTGCGACTAGGCTCTTCAAAACTCCAAGCTTGCTTTGAGGTGGAGAGGGGGAGGAGAATATGAGAGGCAAGCAAAGACTCTAGCCTATGAATAACTGAATCCCTCCTATTTATACAAGTCCCCTGTCAAACCCTAATGGATCCTCCTATATTGGGTATTGAATCTGCATCCAATTATCCAAGCCTCTTAGATTAGTAGATCTCTATCCAATAATCTCTTATGGGCTCTTATTGAATCTCATCCATAGGATCCAATAATTTAGGGGCTTATTATATATCCAATAAGTCAGGGGCTTTGGCGGATATCTCATATCTGATCCTCTACTCATCGTAATACCTACCATATGTGTGTGACCCTCTAGGCCCAATATTGAGCTGGCCGTGAGCTATACCTATCAGAACTTCTTCTCGCTCATTGAATTATTATCTCCATAATAATTCACTCGACTCATCGACTACGAACGTACTAAGCCACTACGTCGTAGTCCCCAGACGATACATGTGAATCCAATCCATTAGACCTGTCTGTCCTCAGTTACCGTATAACTATAGTCTCTCATCCATCTGAATATCCCAGAGACCATATACCGGGTATGATTTTGTCAAACCCATACGGTTTCTACTCGAGTCTCATTCTAATCAGATTCTCCCGGAGAACTCTTTTTCTCTCAATCCGAATGACCCTGGCTAGGGATTTGCTTGAGCAAGAATACATGGGATATTCCTTTCATGACGCTGAGAGTGGGTGATCTTCTATCGACACTCACTAGACCTCGTAAGGTCGATTGTCACTCCCAATGACCGGTTGTACTAGATCTGAGACATCCAAACCTATAAGTCTGGTATCAAAGAATGGAGCACTCATACAGGACATCTTGGTGTTTTAAGTCCAAAGACTAGATACACCATTAGGACTACAAAATCGTTGTCTGACAATAAGGCATTATCAACCATCTAACATTCCGTAAGCGGATCAATCTATGAACTCATTTTCCAATGAGCACTTGTATTGTATCCCTAGTGTCCCCACACGAGCAGCTATAAGTCTAGCTACATATATCATATGGACGGCTATACAGTACACTAATCTATCTAGTTATCTCGATGTCTCTCTCGAGTAACCTATAACCGAGATTATTTAGGATCTGTGTTTAAAGGTGAATTGATCTCATTATCGTGATCTCATCACGATCCGATTCCCATTTCACAGATCCAAGGACATCACAATATATACATGCATATATGCAATAATCAATATAAAATGATAAATGCCAAAAATATAATAATAAAAAAAATTTCGTGTCAAGTCACACGTGTCATCACTGACGTGATTGGCTTACTGGGAACCTATGACTAGCACATGCATCACACAAGACTGACCTAGCCCAAGCCCATGGACTAGTCATGTGCGTCGCATGTGACCGCCCATGATGGTTGGGCTGGGCTAGCCTACGGGCCAAGGCCTGACCATTGGGTTGTGTTAGGCTTACGGGCTGCTAGTGGGTTGTGGCCTAACCTATGGGTTGGGCCTGTGAGCAATTTCAATCCAATTCATATCAAATTTCATACAGCAACATATATTCACTAACAACTATATAAACAAAAAATATAATAACCCATTAAAAGATAAATTGTAAGATAAGTTTTAATACAAGAAAATAACCTTCTAAATTCAAATAAAAATTAAAATTTTAACACGTATAATTTTAAAATATTCTAGTCAAATAAATTTTAAATAATTCAGAATAGTACATTTTAATTTGAATTTTCATATCAAAGAATATCAAAAATTTTAAATAATATATTTTAATTTAACAAAAATCTTAATCCAAATAAGATTAAAGGCAAGTTGTAATGCCAAGAAATATCATATATTTAATACATGAAATATGTAAAATTTTAAATTATTTAAATCTAAAATTAAATAAACTAAAGAACATTATAAAAACTTTAGTTAATAGACTTTAATGCAATAATAAAAATTTTGATATTTAAAGAATTGATAAATATTTTTCAAACTACAAAACATTCAACATTTAAAGAATCAAAATAAAAACTAAAACTTTTATTTTCAAGAAAGGTATAGAAACCTACCTCTCGTCAATAGGGTGTAATTCCTCGTTCCTACCGTTGCTAGGTTTGGCTAAGAGAGAAACAAAAGAGAGAAATCCCTCCCCTTAAATAGGAGGAGGTGAGTTTCCATTAAAGAAAATTTATTTTATTTTCATATTTATTTAATATAAATTATTTCTATTTAATATACTAATATGATATCACCCTACTTGGAATATTTAATAGTTATTTCCTAATTCGTATTAACAAATAAGGAAATAGATTAATATTTCCTAAATTACAATGGCAAGTAAGGAAAAAAATTAATTACTAACTTAATTATTTGATTTGATTACATTTCTCCCCTCCTATAAAAAAATTTGGTTCCCAAATTTAGCTCACCTTAATAGAATAGATGAAGATACTGCTCTCGCATATCTTCTTCTCTTTCCCTCATTGCCTCTTGGTCTGGGTGTTGCCAACAAATATTTACCAAAGGTATAATTTTATTCCTTAGAATATATTCTTTCCTTTCTAAGATCTGGGTTGGTCGTTCTCTAAAAGTAGCATCATCTCTTAGTTGTAGAGGTTGGTAAGATATGACATGTGATAGATCCCTGATATATCTTCGAAGTATACACACATGAAATACATCATGGATACTAGCCAAAGCTGGGGGCAATGCCAATCTATACGCCACAGACCCGGTCTTTTATAAGATCTCAAATGGGCCAATGAATCTTGGGGCTAACTTCCCCCTTTGACCAAACCTCATAACTCCCTTGGTTGGCGACACTTTTAAGAAGACGTGCTCACCAACTTCAAACTCTAGATCTCTTCGCCTTCGATCTGTATAACTTTTCTGATGACTTTGAGCTGTTAATAATCTTTGACATATAATTCGAACATTATCAGTATCTTTTTGAATTAATTGAGGTCCTAAAAGCTTCCGTTCTCCTATCTCATCCCAATATATAGGTGATATACACTTTCTTCCATAAAGGGCTTCAAATGGAGCCATCTGTATACTAGAATGGTAACTATTATTATAAAAAATCTTAATTAGGTATAAGTGCATATCCTAACTCCCACCAAAATCCAAAGTACATGCTCTTAACAGATTTTTGTAAACTTCCCCAAAACTTAGAGGTGAACCTTAGATCTCTATCTGAGATAATGCTAATTGACACCCGAATAATTTCCTTAATATATAAGCTTGCTAGTTTATCCAATGAATACTTCTTATTAAAAGGGAGGAAGTGAGCAGATTTAGTAAGTTTGTCTACTACTACCTAAATTCTGTCATATCCTTTCACAGTCTTGGGTAATCCTGTTACAAAATCCATAATGACTTGCTCCCACTTCCATTCAGGAATCGAAATCCTAAGCAATTTCCCCATAGGTACTCGATGTTCTATCTTCACTTGTTGGAATATCAAACATTTAGAAACAAACTCTACTATATCTCTCTTCAAACCACGGCACCAATAGTTTTGACGTAAATCTCGATACATCTTAGTAGTCCCGGGATGGATATTAAATTTTGATCTATGTGCCTCCTCCAATAATTAAATCTTTACTAAATGGCTTTCGGAAACACAAAGTCGATTGTAGAATGTAATAGAACCATCTTCGGCTTGGAGGAATTTGGGTCTAAATCCTTGAGCTATCTCCTTAATTATCATCTAAATATATGTATCTTCCTTCTGACATTATTTAACCTTTTCCACCAAATATGAATGTGTCATCAGACACGCAAGAAAACCTTTATTTGTCTCCGATAAAAGTTTAAGTTTTAAGTCTGCTAACTCCATCATCATAGAATTTCTTTAAATATTCATATAGGCTATAAGACTATAGGTATTTTTGCTTAAGGCATCAGCAACTACATTAGCCTTCCCAGTATGATAGTTGATATTAAAATCATAATTCTTTAGAAAATACAACCATCTTTTTTGTCTCATATTTAAATCTTTCTGTACGAAAATATATTTGAGACTCTTATGATCTGTGAAGATTTTAAAAGTCTGTCTATAGAGATAATGCCTCCAAATTTTCAGTGCAAAAGTGATAGCTCATAGCTCAAAGTCATAAGTAGGATAGTTCTTCTTGTGAGGCTTCACTAAGATAAGAGCATCGGTTAATTTCTTCTTCAATTCCTAAAAACTTTGTTGACATTTATCATTTCATATGAACTTTATATATGTTTTTGTGTGATCAACGATGCTGCTATTTTTGAAGTCTTGAAGTCTTCTACAAATCTACTATAGTATCCGACCAAACCCAAGAAGATTTTTATTATTTTAAACATTATTATATCATTTTTATGTATGATTTATAAATTATGTCATATTTTAATGTGATATAGAACATTACATTTGATTTATACATCATAACATTATATGTATGTTGTACGTATTAACATCCATTACATAATAATTGTTATTCACTATGTTCACAATATACCATATAGCTTGTGTTTGAGATCAGATCTTAGAAGTTCAGAACTTTTAAGTTGTTCTCCATTGTTTAAGTTTTTTTAATGACATCTTTTATGAATCTGCTAACCAAATTATTCACTTCTGTTTGTGCTTCAGTTTTCTTTCAAAAAAAGAATAAGAGATTTGCCATAAAGACTTCACAAAGAAAGTGTTTTATAATCTCTCTCTCTACAAAAGAATTTAGCACTCTATAAAGTTAAATGGACTAACAAAATTTTGCTGCTCAAGAGATCAAATAACCAGGAAAACACAAAACAGAGAGAAGACCAGTACTGGGTGGAGTGCACCATCAAATAAAGTAGTATCCACCTCATCCCTACTTAGAGAGAAACATAGATTCAAGTCATCCCAATTGCCTCCAACAATCTTCTGCTGCTACATGGTGGAGTTTGGTGTCAAAATGAGGTGGCTTGAGTTCAAGAATTGGCAGGGATTTCATGGAGCAAATGACTCAACAATGTGATGTCAGGAGGCACAACCAGACCAAACAATGGTGTTCCTGCTGATGTGTCTCATATGAGGGTGTCATTAGAGAACTGCATCAGGTTGTGAAGAGCTTCAGGATAAAATTTCCTAGCAAACAAGTAGCAAAGTCTCTTCATTCCATTCCACAAACAAGGTTTCGCTGTCACCACTTTCTGCAAAATAAATAAATAAATACATGATTGATATAAACAAAAAACAACTCAATACTACTGTTGAGGTTGGTCTTTGATTATAAAACACTGGAAGGACAGTTAAATAGCAGATTTGGTGTACTCAAGTTTGAGTGATTAGTTTCTCTTCCGGATTGTGTTGTATAATTGTTAGCTGAAAACAGATAGCAGCAAAGATTTTGTGACGATAAATACAAGTCAAACATGGAAAGAAAATGAAATTCTTGTAGTATTAGTTATGATTCGGCATGAATTAACCAGATTGTTACAGTCGATGGCATTAAACAATTATTTAATAGCTTCAACAGTAACATTATTCGGAATACTGCATAGTCGATCACTTTGAACAATTATCCGATATTCCAACATAGTATACATGCTTGCCACGATTTGTAACCCATTGTTGTTATTATTTTTAAGCATGACTTAACCTTTTAGTATGCAGAATTTGCATAATGGGTAAGAGATAGTAAAGGACCAAATAATACTATCTAAACAAAAATGAAAATAGATGCTTTTGGTGCTTTGGAGTTCAATCCTCCAACTAGTGAACATGCTGAGAAAATATTTGACTTGTTTCAATAGACATGATTATTTTCTTACAAGTCATACCGGCTTCTAATTGAGTAGTTCTGTTTCATCCATCCGTATATTTTTTTATTAGCTTCTCTGAAGGCTTAGATAGTAGGTCATCAATCCCTCCATATTTGTTCTGTGCCTCACGCACGTATCATGCTACTCTATATGATTGCATAGTGTTTTAAAGGTTTTGGTTGACATAGTCATGTAGAACAAGCATTTTCTTGCAAAGTCCTACCACTTACCACTATCTACGACAAAAATACAAGAATTTTAGATGGATATATGCAACATGTTCCAATTTCCTATTATAAGCTTCGTTCAACCTAAGCACATGAATATACTGAAGTAACTCGGAGGAAAAGAAAAACTATAGAACATGGCGGTCAGCTTGCAAAGATTAAGTTACTTTTGCCTAATCTGATGTTCTTTCGATGATTGTGACAACTATAGAGAAAGCAAATTAGGAAAAGGTGAACGAGGAAAGAATCAGCATATACGAACACAAGTTCTAAAAGATTTACCTTCTCATCATTGGTGAAATGGTAACTCTCATCAATAGACTGTCAACAAAACCCATATCAGCCAATAAGAATTTAGAGGCATCTGGACATTCTAAAGTATGAATTTTTGAAAGAGAGAATGCTTACTGAAATGTTCTTCAGGAGCTCAAAAGTGACATCTTGTGCTCGATATGCTTTTGGATGCCACTTTCCTTCAGACCAATCAACATGTATTACGGACCAATTGGCAATTCCAATAGGATCCACCATCTGCAGGATGTCGAAATGTCCTGTCTGGTTACTCAGCATAGCAGATTGCGATAGTGTTCATCAGCATAGCAGTTCCAAGAACCTACATTGTGAAGTAAATTAGATCCACAAACAGTGGAGGTAATAAGAGACTCATTACAGCAAACAAGAAAACCAAAAACTTACCTTGCGGAGTTTCTGGGGATCCCTAACAACAAGTCTGAGAAAGTCTTCAACTGTAAAGAGTCCATATTTATTCAATCTCTTGTGCAATGAACCATCCTTACCAATCTTTTCCAATCTCCAGACTTCATCTTTCAATTCAGGTGGATAGTGTTTCTTGTCCACTATAAACATCAGAAAGAAAACTTAGGTAAATGGAGAAAAAGAAACCAAAGATAGTGCAAAGCTGACCTACATTCTCCTCTGTGGTCCTTTCAGTGAAAGCTTCTGTTTTCGCTTCACGGACTCGAATACCATCACAAAAACCTGAAGCAATCTTCAGTCCAAGCCTAAATTTCCTACTCCGTATCCAACTAGAATTGTCTGGAAATGTGAGCTCTCCAAGGGTTCCTATACCTTCTTTCCATGAGACGTATAAGTCTCCAATCAAAAGAGGCCTTTTTCCTTCGCGTTCTTTCACTACATGACTGTCAAACTCTTCTTCTGTCCAATCATCATTGTCTTCATTGCTAAAATCACCCTCAAGGACTACAACTTCTAGTTTTGCAGATGACTCAGGTCCTGATGTAACAACATGGCCAGTGTTTGCATCAATCAACACAACATGAATTTCAGTTCCCTGTTCCCCTTCTACTTTTCCTCCAGTAAAATGGGATAAGGATAGTCTTGTCCGGAAATGAAGCTGGAGATTTCTTCCATCAGGACCTTCAATTTGCTTCGGTGAAGACCTGCATTTCTTGAATTCAGAAGGATCCTAAAAGAGTATTACATAAGTAGAAATTATTCATGTAAAGAATTTTCATAGTTGGTTAAACCATAATTTCCCACCAACTGTGAACACTGAGGGAAACTTGATAAATTGGAGAACAAGAAGATTGAAGCAAAACAAGAAGCCTTCTTGAATAATGCTAGTCTTTATTCATAAAGCACCTAATCCAGGAATCGAAACAAGCCTAAATAGTCAAAGATGCATATTAGGCATAGGATAACTCATATGTCCAAGTGGCAGGGCTGAGTTGCAGTACCAATTCTGAAATTTGATGATTCCAAGAATACCCTTAAAACTATTAAATCTGGAAATTTACCAAATCTACCCCTCAGAGAAATGATGCTGCAACAATGACCTTCTCATAGGCTAGAAGATGAATTGGTGAACTTCTTATAGGCTAGATGATGAATCAGTTCTTTACTATCGGAAGATAAAAATGAAGCTAATATTTCTTCAAACAATAAGCAACAAACTGAAGGAAATAATCTTTCTTAGATGTGCACATCAATTACTGGGAAACATCACAACTAACAAGCAAAGACTAACAAGATGGACTGAAATTGAATGGCTTGAATATGATAAAGCAAGTCTTAAAGTTAGGTTTGTGCAGAGTTCTATTAATTCTTGTTTGAGTTAATTAGATTAATTGGCCTATTCTCAATTTACAAGGCAATATTATCACAACTTTAGAACATCTTCACAAAGCTAGATATCATTAGACATGAGCTTATTTAGTTGTATTCCACTTATGAAATTTTTGTAATTGATTGGGCACTTTCTGATTATGATCTTTATCCGATTTGGTCAACTACCTTTATTACCTACTTTTATCCCTAAGGACTCCTATCTTTTATAGGAACAGTATGTGGTTAGACTTAAAACAGAAAGATGTGCAGCAAAGATCATTCTTACAGAATGCATTTTCATCAAACAAATTTGGTAACCCAGTCATAACTTACTCTTTGTTCTCCTCATGTTTCACTTCTTTCGTCATACTCCATTATTTCTGCTGTAACAGAAAAGTTTGTTCCTGTTTTCTTATAACTTATTACCTTGCAGACTTTTGCTTCATATTGCTGTTTGTGATGTAATGCACTCTTCATTTACTATAGTCTCCCCAAAGCAATCTGATACTGACAGTGGCACACAAAACAAAATCTAAAAGTCCAAGATTAAAAAGACAGCTTACTTGGTCACAAAGGGATGAAGAAACAGTGCCGCTTGTATAATCATAAAGATTGTATGAAAATCATAATCATAGTGTGTTTGCATGACTTTTTGCAGCTTTTTTTGCTAAACCAAGCAAATGTTAATAATTTTGTTTTCCTTTTAATATAAGATACATAAAATTCTCGGTAGGAAAATAACATCATGCCTATATATGTCTATAGTATCTTCTGAAAAATAGACTACAATCTGTTAAGCAGAATGACCATAAATTAAAATTCTAGCAATCAGACTCTAGGACAACAATTTAAAAATCATAATATACAGCTGTTATCTGTCTCAACCATCCTTCATTTCATTAAATTTAAACACTTGTTGTGCAGCCTGTAACAAGTTCACAAGAAACTTGACATGCTTTCAGATATTTTACCGGAAAGATTGTTTCAGAAAGCATGGCAACATAATTATTTGGTTATAACATCTTAGTCACTTATAATTCCATGCAGAGGAAAAAAAAGCCAAAATAAGTTCATTCTCAAAGAATCCATCTGATTCATGATGTATGATGTCATAATATGTCTTACCTTCCACCAATTTTTGGAGGACTTAGCTTTGCTAAGGCTCGTTCAACTTCTTCACTGACCTAATGAAACACCATACAGCATCAGATTGTCAAGAAGAAACATCAGATATTACTAATAAATAGGGTCCATTCAGAATATAGAACTTCGAGACCAAAAAATTGAAAGTTCATAGAAGGTGAGTTATCAATGTCATAGAAAAAGATCGAGAATAATTTTTAGGGGCCATGTTTCAACATCCAACAGAATGAGAAAACAACACAATTACGGAATAAAGAAATGAAGTTTTACAAATCACAACATATATCCAAAGCAATCAGACAAAAAGAAAGAGATACTTTACACTAACTTAAGAATAAAAGGATTCAAACAATCTTAAGCATTAATTATCTGACCAAACTATAGATAGATTTACAAATTAGCCGAATGCAATTTTTAGAGACTGAAAACCACTCATAGAGAAGACTTAGCATCCCAATGAATAGGAAAGGACTCAGGTTGTCTGGTTGTCAGTCACCAACAAGAGGCAATCGCTTTTGCAGATCTCTTTCTCTCTATAGAATCTCAAGATGAGAGAAATATCTGCTACATGAGCAATTTAACTATAGTATATTACACATGTAATTTAGAGGTGTCACTCAAATTCTTCCAAACAAACATCATTTACATAGAAAGTCAACACGACATGACTTAACTTTAAATACTAATCAAGATTAAAAAAATAGAGCTTATCTTCTTTTATTATTTGATTGAATAAGTTCCTTGTGTACACAAACAAACTAGTTAAAAAATGTATTATCTCAAATAATGGTGTCAAAGATGTATTTATACAATAATCAGATGTCGCACTGGAAAATCAAAGTGAGAAATGATAACATGGGCATGTTGTGGATTCTTCAAGTGCAAATTCTTTAATGAAATTAAGTAACTTAAATTGGCAGATCATAGAATGCTGGAAAATGATTTTAAGAAAACTCTGGTGTGGAATAAGTTTTAAGCTCTCTTACAACTCTTCGAAGAATGGGCTCCAATGATGAGCAAATTTTCTGCAGACTGTCCATTTTCAAAGCTTCAACAATCACACTGCAAAGAGTACAAAATACTGAATGGTGACACAAAACAACTAGATAAATTAAGAACTTCTTTCCAAAGATGTTGCTAGATTGGCAAAAATACAAGTGCCAAGCAAGGATTTGAAGAAAGAAGATACTTTTGCTTCAAATAAATCCTAGAGTAGAATACGATCTCGCATGAAATATATAGTTATTACTTATTAGCACTTTAAAAGATTACCAATGAAAGAAAATATTGCGACCATCTTTCCCCTCTCCTGATTCTCAACATCCTTCACGCTTTTAATTTCTTAACTCTTAAGCATTTGTTTGTATTGAAACCCAAGAATAATTGTTCACATTAACATCATTGTTAAGTAACCCAAGGATTGTTGTCTCGTATGACCACCGGTATCGGTCCCTAGCCAGACCGATATGTACGAGTTGGTATGTGTATCGACATGTTGTACACTAGTATGTACCGAAGACTCAAAGAGGAAAAAGGAGATGAGAAAGGCACAGATGGCAGTGGAGAAAGAGGAGGAAGTTGAAGTAGGTAGGAAGAAGAGGAGGTGATGGAGGAAGAGGAGGAAGATAAAAGGATAAGAGAAGGAGAAAGGAGGAAGAGAAAGGAAGAAGATGAGATGGTGGAGGAAGAGGAAGGGAAACAAGAAAGACCTGGAGAAAGTGGTAAAGGAAGCAATGATTTAAAAAGACGCTTGGGCGCTCGCCTAGGCGCTCGGGCGAGGCGAGGCGAGGCCCGAGCGCCTCGCTTCACTTCCAGGCGGCGCGCTTCAAAGAGGTGCTGCTTGGGTGCTCGCCCGAGCCTAGGCGCTGGACGCTTTGGGCGAGCGCCTGGGTTAAATCAGGCGAGCGCCTGGGTTAAACCAGGCGACCGAACCAGGATTTTAGGTCTGGTTCGGTCTTGGTGCTTTAGTTGGTTCAATCGAACCAACTAAAACCGATATCAGTTGTCGCTGCCCAACCCTAACCCTGCTCGTTGTCGCTCCCGCTCCCGCTCCCGCTGCTCGCCGTTGTCGCTGCTCGCTACCGCTACCGCTGTCGCCGCTCCTACTGCTCGCCGCTCCTACTCCCACTCCCGCTCCCGCTGCTCACCGCTGCTCGCTGCCGCTGTCGCCGCTGCCGCTTCCTCTTTTCTCAGTCAGCACCCCCTTACACTCCTCTTCCTTCTTCTCCTTCTGTATACTGTTAACAGTATACTGTATACTGTTAATAATAGAGTAATAATAGTATTTGTATTTATTAGATTAATAATATATTATTTTGATTTTAATACTATTAATTTTTATTTATTTGAAATTATTGTTAGGTTTCAAGATAAATGGCAAGTATACAGAGCAACTCAATAAAGTCTCCAATAGCATCAAAAAAAGATCCTGCATTGAGTTATAATTATCTGAAGGATCCGAAAGATCCTAATGCAGTGACTTGCATATTCTGCGATAAGACTACTAGAGGTGGTATTTTTCGTGCAAAACAACACATAGTAGGAAATTTCAAGAATGCAGTAGCTTGCAAAAAGTGTCCACCTGAGGTAAAAGAAGAGTTGCTGAGTTATATGAATGAAAAGAAGACACAAAAGAATGAATCTTATGGGAATTTACCAGAAGACAATGTTGAACATCTCAGGGACGAAGAAGAAGATTATTTTATGAGTATTAACTCAAGTGGAAAAAAAGTATACGACAAAAGAGAAAAAGAAGTTCTGAGTACTAAAAATGGTAAAAAAGGACCGATGGATCTATATATGTTTCAAGGATCCCAGAAACAACAAGGCTAAGCAGGAGGCTCAAAATTTAGACAAACAAATATAAGTGATGTTTGTGATAAAAAATAAGAGGAAGAACAATTCAGCACATTGCTCGCTTCTTCTATCAGGCTGGTCTTCCCCTTATTACAACTCGTTTAGACAGTTTTAAGGATATGATTGAAGCTATTGGAAGATATAGTGTAGGATTAAAACCTCCAAGTTAATATTATGAGATGCGAGTTCCATTATTGCAAAAAGAGTTGAATTATACAAATGACTTACTAAAGGGTCATAAAGAATCATGGGCAACACATTGTTGCTCTATTATGTCAGATATTTGGATTGACAGGAGGCGCAGGAGTATAATTAATTTTATGGTTAATTGTTCTTCAGAGACTATGTTTGTAAAGTCAATAGATGCTTCATCTTTTGTAAAATCTTGAGATAAGATATATGATTTACTTGACAACTTCGTGAAAGAAATTAGAGAACAAAATATCGTTCAAATCATAATCGACAATGGAAGCAACTATGTATTAGCTGGTAATATTAATCTTTTAAAATTTTTAATTATTTTATCTTCAATTAAATGTGTTAAACTCTTAAGTTTTATCATTTTTGTTATCATTTGTCTCAAGTAAATTGCTTGAAACAAAAAGACAACACTTATATTGGACTTCATGTGCAGCACATTGTATTAATTTAATGTTGGAGGATATTGGAAAGATCTTAGACATCAAGAAAACCCTAGAAAGGGCAATTTTTGTTGTTGGATTTTTTTATAATCATATTGGGGCTTTGAATATGATGAGAGAATTTATAGGGAATAAAGAATTAGTGAGATATGGTGTCACCCGATTTGCTACTTCATTCTTGACATTACAGAGCGTGCATCGTCAAAAATATAATCCGAGAAACATGTTTACCTCTAAGAAATGGGTGACAAGCAAATGGGCAAAAGAAGCAAAAGGCAAGAGGGCTACTGATATCATCTTAATGCCATCCTTTTGGAATCATGTAGTTTATACATTAAAGGTAATGAGCCCTTTTGTTCAAGTCATTCGGTTGGTGGATAATGAAAATAAGCCTGTAATGAGATATATTTATGAGACTATGGATAGAGCAAAGGAGACGATTAAAAGGTTTTTTAATGAAAATGAAGAAAAATATGAGAAATTTTTTATAATAATTGATGAAAGATGGAATTGTCAATTTCATCGTCCCTTACATGCAGTAGGATATTATTTGAACCCTGAATTCTTTTATAAAATTAAATATGTTGGGTTTGATGCATAAGTTTTGGATCGGTTATATCAGTGCGTTGCAAGATTAGTTCCCAGCCTTGAGGTTCAAGATAAGATTATTCGTGAATTATCTTTATATAAAAATACCGAAGGTCTTTTTGGAATTCCAGTGGTCGTTCGATCCAGGACAACTACGTCTCCAAGTATTAATAATTTGATATAATTAATTTCATATATATTATGTTACTATGTTATTGCTAATAATAACATAAATTTTGTAGCTGAATGGTGGAGTCTATTTGGAAACTTCACTCCGAACTTATAGCAATTTGCTATCAAAGTACTTAGTTTGACATGTAGTGCTTCGGGTTGTGAGCGAAACTAGAGTGTCTTTGAGCATGTAAGGATCACTAAATATTTTTATTTTAATTAATTAATTTATTTAGATAGATATATTAATATATTTTTAAATTATATGACATGACAGATTCACTCGAAGAGAAGAAATCGGTTGGAACATCAACGATTGCATGATCTTTTTTACATAAAGTATAATTAAGCTTTGAAGGCTCATCATGATTTGTAAAATAGAATCGATTCAATCTCATCGTAAGATATTGATGATTCAAATGAGTGGTTGGTAGGAAAAATAGGTGCTAACTTACAAGATGCCGAAGACGAGCTTGTATTTGAAGATGATAGATTGACATAAGGAGATGTGGCAAGAGCTTCAGGTGCTGGAGAATTACAAACATATATAAGACAGATGACAAAGAGAAAAATGAGTGCAAAAGCATCAAGCTCGGCTCCTGCTATTATTGAAGACATAGAGAATTAAACATATTTTGATGAAGAGGAAGAAGTCGAAGGACAAGAGGAAAAAGACAAATTTAATGAAGATGATTTGTGTGAAAATGACGATAATATTGATTATGATGAATGACTTTAATGTAAAATTTTATTATTTTGAATGTTAAAACTTTTTGTTAATGTGACATTGTGATTTTGTATCTTAGATTTTCTTAATTTAATAGCATATTTTTATTTAAAATTTTAAATAATTATATTTATTAATTATATTATATATTTTTATATTTTAGCCCTCGCTTCGCTCGGGCGAGCGCCTAGCGCCTCGGGCGTTTTTGGACCTTGGCGCCTAGTGCTTTTTAAATCACTGGAAGGAAGATGAAAGCAAAGAGGAGGAAGCATACCCAGAATTAGTGGCACATGGTGCGCACTATGAGCAGCATATGCGCGACGACAACTGATAGCAGGCAGCTCGTGGGCAAAGAGGGCTCGCATTCTAAACCATTTAATAAATAGTTTTTTTTTTTAATAAGTTAGATCAAAACACCCAAAACAAGGGGGGTCCGCGTATCTATTCAGAGACTGCTAAACATCGCCCATCTCATACCGGTCTAAACAAAACAACATCCCATAAATTAACCCACAAGAAATCTTACAGTCCATTCTGCTAGTTTTTGACATTCTACATCTTTCTTTGATATCAATGTAACTAAAGTCATGCATATCATGAGTACAAACCAAAACTCTTTCTACTGATGGGGTATACACCCAGTCTCATGGAAAATGAGGGCTAATTAGATACAATATCATAAATGATAATTTATCATGAGATCTTACTACTGCTATATGAATATGTAGATTCCAAATATCCAAAAACAGAACCACGTAGCATGCTTGCATTGTTAAACTCCTAACTTTACAGGAATATCAATTTTAGATTTACCTCATGATGTTTTCATATAACCAAAAATCCTTTCCCCGTAACAAAATAAAGTTCCATAGGATATTAATGTTAAATGTGCTACTTGTCCTATGCAGAAATTTGGTCAAAATGGTTTAGCGCTATCAAGACAAACATTTCGACACAATTAAATCAATATTTGAACTACATTATACCAACAAAAACACTATAATCCAACTATTTAGGGTCAATTATGTGAATTATTTCCCATCATTGACGTCTGAGTATAATCATCAAACAATAAGGTAAAAGCTTAATTGGTTCAGAAACATTCAATCATATCTTCGTCATGTGGCAAATCCCAAATATTAAATGTGCAAATATAATAAATTCAAATAATTATAATACAATCCACATAATTGAGATGAGAGGAAAGAAACATGCAAAAAAAGCAAAAAAGATAAAGATAAAAATGATCTTTAAGCTCCGACTTAGGGGCATCAAAGTCACCTGGAAATAGTCTTTGCTTGAAGTGTGAGCAATTGTACCTAAAGGCAAAATGAATCTAGTGAATTAAGAGAGACGAAAACTATTGGCATCCCTATAGTTACGAAAGTGAAACATCTAAGTCAATTTACCCATACACCATTAATTTTACCGATATAAACATAAAAATAAAGAGCAAAAATGTACTCTTAATGTTCCAGTTGGTCATGGCAAACAACGTCAGTGGTGGCAAACGGCAACGCCGCGGGTGACTATTGTGGATGAGGAGAACGACGATGAAAGATAAGGGTCGCTATGCATCTACATCGACGTCGACGCAGTTGCCGAGCGGGGAAAGGGTCACCGATGCAGATGTAAGGTGACGCTACTCGGCATATGCATCGATGGCCCTTTTGCTCGGCAACTACGTCGCGCCGACGTAGATGCAAAGTGGCATCACTCAGCATCTGCATCGACGACCCTTGCAGATGCAAAGTGATGTCGCTAGGCAACTACATCAATGTCGACGTAAATGTAAAGCAACGTCACTCGGCAACTGCATCGACGTCGACACAAATACATAGCGACGTCACTCGACAACTACGTCGGTCACTCTGCATTTGCGTCGACGCCTACGCAGATGCAGAGCGACACCGCTTTGCATCTACGTCAACGCTGATGCAATTGCCAAGCGAAGAAAGAGCCACCAATGCAGATGCTGAGCAGCCCTTTAGCCACTCGACAATGCCAACGACGCCGACGCCGACGCCGACGCCGATGCCGATGCCGATGCAGAGGCACTCTTACCTCTCACCGCTACTCTCCTCATCCACAATAGCCACTCGCAACCCCAAACAATGCCACCATCCGCCACCACCGACGTCATCCACCATCGTCAACTAGAATGCTAAAATTACCTTTTTGTCTTTTGTTTTTATATTTCCGTCGATAAAACAAACAACATTATGGTAAATAGACCTAAATGTTTATTTTCGTAATTATAGGGATGCCAATGAAACTTTTTAAAGCATAAGGACCGAGATGCTAAAGGAAGTTAAATACAAGGGGTATTCTGTAATTAGTTCTTTGATTTCTTAAAGCATATAAACACAACACATTTATATAAAAGGTATATGATTACAACTTGGGCATGAAGATGCACAATATTTCTCAAAAGAGTATTTATGTTGAACCATTTTTGTTATCCAATTTGCGATTATCAAGGTCCACAAACAAACATCTAAAAATAATATATTGAGAATCACGATAATCAAAAGCGACAAATGAGACAAACCTTCATGTTATGAGGCAAGCAAATTAATAGCTCACATATAGTCCCTTAGGCACCCCTTCCTTCTTCTTAAACGTCACCTTCTCCTTGGCCTTCTTGAAGTCTGCATGAGTTAGCTGAGCGTAAGATGATGTAGCTACAAATTACTTTGATATGTAACTGAGGGCACTTTGGGAATGCAAGATAAAGCAAATGAGTATTAGTTTAAACTCTCAATCCACTGCAGGTCAAATTCAACTAGCCAATCCAACCACTAAAGACGTGTAGTCCAACTCAAACTAGTCAAGTGAGAGTGTCTCTTCAAAGAAGACTAGTTAATGTTCCATTTGTTGGGTATGTCCCTACCATATCAGATTTGTCAAACTTAATATGCACCAAGCCAAGGAAAATATTCAAGTATTTGATGATCTTGTTTGAAAAACCTTTGATTAAAACAAACGTTTGAAAACCATCATAATCCATATCAACAATATTAGTTTTGAATTATTCGTATTTTTTCTTATCAACTATATGATCCAACATGTGCTCAAGAGCAAGAATTTTACTTATAAGCCAAACCATATTCTTTTACGTTGAACTGATCTTATTTAGTTTATATTTTACTTTTTAAGTTGAATTTTTCTTTATTTCATTATGTAGGGCCTTGAATGATTCTCTCCCAAATTGTCTCACTTCTCAAGGCTATGAAAGAGAATGGGGAAAAGAAAAACAAAGAACAGAGAATCAGAAATTAAGACGAGATCATGACATTTCCAAGAGCCAAGGCATCACCACATCACTTCTCTATACCAGAGATAAGCTGTAATAAGAAATAGGAACAAAATAGATAAGAAGTATCTTTCCTTTCCATTTTTTATTTTCGGAGGAAGAAGAGGATCTCTATTCTAGCAGCATGACAAACTGTTTCAGCGGTCAACCACTGTTAAGACACATTGGTGGAGGTTTAGAGCCTATGACAAACCTTAATTAGCCTGAGTAAGGACCTATATGGATCATATGGTTTAATACCAAATGGTGTTGTTTTTGTATTATCTTTTACTGATAATGTGTGAAAAAGGTTGGAATATTGCCCGATAAACTGGTGAGATACCAATGCAACAAGGTGTCAAGACCAGAAGTCGACCGAGCTTCTAAACCTGGTTGTAGACCTTTAGACTTGAAAACATGAAGCATAGACTTGAGTGTTCAGAGATCACCAAAAATGTCACTTGAACAAATTTCCAATATGCTTTTGTAAGTAAATCTCCCTCAACATGTAAATAACTTTATTACATCCAGCCCAAAGAATGATCGTTTCCGGTTCTTTATTCTACTTCTTATAACAAGTTTTATCCAAAGCAATGATACACTAATAAAGATTGATGCAAAATTTAGCTTCCTAAAATGGTCATGATCCTCTTGCCCCAAGAAAGAGAAATAATAAGAACTTGAATCATCAAGGAACCCCCATTCGGGTAAATTAGTGGCTTTATAAAATACATACCAGAAACTATAACTGGGGTCAGAAGAAGTCATCTGGACAATACAGCTTTATAATATGAATCTGAAAAGCAATCTAATGGAGAACGTAGACTAAATACAGCTTACATGAACCATCACATTTAAATTATAAAGAAATGAGTTACCTTTATAGAATAGGAGAGGTAATATGAAAAGTTCTCCTGTCTTTTAGTGGTTAACTTTTTAAGTGATCAATTTCTGAACATTTAATGGAACATAGGAAAAATTCATAAAATCCCTAGGGTATGGACAACTGGCATTCAAAAGTCAATATCCATTTAAAAAAGCATGTATACATCCCAAACAAAAGGTATATAAGACCACAATAACAATTGCTGATAATATTAGTGTAATAACAAAAGCTTTATCTAACAATGACCTTCTATATAAAAGAATACAATTTTACATGTAAATATGTGACACACCTTCATCCTACGCTCTCTTAAAGCAAGCAAGCCAGATTCAGTACAGATTGTCTTGATATCAGCTCTAGAGAACTCGTCCTTTGTCATGACAAATTCTTCCAGGTTGACATTATTGGCCAGCGTCATTCTAGAGGTATGTATCTAAAGAAATTAACATGAAAATAAGAATTTAGCAAGAACCTGCAAAGTGTACAAAAACATGCACCGGTGTTCTATAAGTATCCTATATTTGTTCATAAAACATAACAAACCTGAAAAATACGATGTTTAATGTCTGGCAGCGGGAATTCAATCTTCCTATCAATACGACCAGGCCGAAGCAAGGCTGGATCAAGGCTTTTCAATTCTGTTGGTTGCAAGACCTTAACATCCCCCCGTGAGTCCAAACCATCTAACTGGTTCAGCAATTCCAACATGGTTCTCTGTATTTCACGCTCACCACCAGAATGAGCATCATATCTAAAATTGGTCAGATAGAATAGTCTGATAATTTTATTTCTCATCGACAGACCTTTTGGTGCCAACTGCTTCTATCTCATCAATAAAGACTATCGAAGGAGAAGGTTCATCTGCCACTCTAAACAGTTCTCTAACAAGTTTTGGGCCATCACCCAAATATTTCTGAATCAACTCACTTCCAAAAACATGCAAGAAAGTTGCTTAAGTTGAGTTAGCCACAGCCTGAAATTAAGCATTCATAAATAGTACAAAAATTAGGACTTTGCAATAACCAATGCAGATACCACAGCATTCAGATCACCATGCAACACAAATTGGATGGCAAAAACCTTTTAGGTCGCAAACCCACAAGAGAAAGATAATTCCAATTCTTAAGTGAAACTCAGTTAAGCTTTTTTTTTTTAATTGGCCACCACCATCTAGATTGTAAATTTGTAATAATAGAAGGTCAATTTTTTTTAAAAAAAGACATCCATTGGTAAAGAAGAAGTGCACAGGCAATAAAAATATCCTTTCTCATTTCTCTTCTCTATTTACTTATAATAAATGCTAGTAGATATACTAATGTGTGGGGCAACGTTGTAAAGTCCATGTTATGGAAATTCACATGCTACACTCTCACCTTGGCAAGTAAAGTTTTCCCAGTTCCAGGCTCCCCATATGGTATAACTCCCTTGGGAAGCATAATTCCAATATCTTCATACAGCTCAGAATGAGTAAGAGGAATTTCAACAGCTTCTTTAATTTATTGAATTTGTGCATCTAAGCCACCAATATCAGCATAAGATTCCAAAGGAGCTTTTTCAACTTTCATGACAGAAACCATAGGATCAAGTTCATCCTGAAGAAGCCCAACAACAGACAAGATCTGCAAAATACATTTTAATCTAATCACCCATTTATCCACTCAATAACAACATATCCTGATATAATATTTCAGAATTTAACAATTATGTGAACAAAAGCCACCAAGTAAGAAGCATATCATTATGTTTCATGTCATGTGAAGATGCATAAAAGGTAAGGATTAGAAACATCTAAAGCACAGGCTAAAATAAAAAGGACAAAGACCAATAATTATTTTACACTTCAGTTGAATAAGATACAGGTACATAATAATTCTGCAAAATCTTCTGGATTGGAAAAATCCAGAGTTAGATGTAGCTTGACCGGTTTCTTCACCCACACCTATAAACAAGTCAAGTTGTATATTGATTCAACCAATAAAAATATTCCAGCCCATTCAGTGTAGGTTACACTGCAGAGGAGACAAAATAAGTGTCAACCAATTGTAAGAAAGCTTTTCAAGAAAACTATATTTCAATCTCTGCAGCTGTCTCTTCAATAAGGATTGGACCGAACACTTGTTTTTACTCCTAGGAGAAGTCCAAAACAAGAGGTAGACAAGCTAAATAAGACATTTCTCCTTTATTTTCAAGAAATGTTTTGAGTCACTTCGAAAATATTCAAATAAGAGAAGAAGGAAAAAACAACAGAAAACAAAAGGAAGAGGTGGAGGTGGAGGTGGAGATGGAGGCAAGACATACAGGAGTGGGCAACCCAAATTTCTTCTCACATTTAGAATTTCTACGATTGTTGAAAGCAAGTACACAACCCATCTATTAAGAAGCTAATGAGGCCACCATTTGAATAATATCCAATTATTCAAACATATAGATAAAAAATGAACCCAAACTGTCACTTTATCAAAGACTTTGACTAACTCACAGAATTAAATAACCACTGAAAATAAATGAAACAATCTTAAAGGATTAGAATTCAAATCAAACAGAGTAGATAATATAATTTGTAAAAACAAAATCAATGCTCTAGCTACCCAACATAGGTTTCCTAGATTGAGTGACTCAACACACAAACATTTAGATACATTCAAAAGAAACAAAGTTCCTAAGAAGAAAAGAACATGATGATTCTTAAGCAGGCATATGCAACAGAACTTGGATCTCCTACAGTCCAGCCCATGAATCTAATATATTACCATGTATCCTAGCAAAATGGGACTCAATTTACCTTCTAGACTTCAATTCTTTTGTTATATTCTTAACTTTTGGACATTTAAGATACCCCCGGCCATAGAAATTATGTTGGCAAACGTATGATGCCCACAAAGGCTTCATAATGCAAGAAATTCTCTCCCATAAAAATTGACCACAAATCACTCGAACCCCAGATCTTCAGCTAACCAAATTCGTCGAGCCTAAATACCAGTGATCTATGCAAATGCACATAATATTGCAAGTTATTTTCTATAGAAAACTAGCAAATTAGGTATATCAAGAAAACCACATCAAATTTGCACCCTAAACACTAAAAATCTTCACCAATCCGAGATCATGCGACCAAACCATAATCATTAAACCAGCAAAACTGACCATATTGGGCATAAGAATGGCAAAGTCCAGTTCTAGTTGATCCTTGTCGACAAAAGACGGGATCCTAACGTAGTACTCGAACTTTTTGTCCTTTTTGTCACTATCGTGCTTCCTATCGCCGAGGCACCACTAATTTCCCATGCCTCCGGGGGTTCCCTAGCCCATGGATCCTAGGGTTTCGAGGAGTACCACCATGAGAGCTCGAGATCGAGAGTAAGGCTTGGGGATTTGGCTTTGGAAAAGAGGCGGAAAAAGAGAAGCCGATCTCAGTTTTCATTTGCCTTCAAAGTGACACAAAATTACAAATACACCCCTCTAAATATAGTTATTATCCTTCTAATTTTAAGGTACCCTCCAATCACCATCTATTTAATTCTTAAGATTCTAACTTACATCAACATTCTATATTATATGACAATAATGCTTAAAAAATTAAATTTTATTTTAAATATATTTAAGTTACATTTAACTCTTAAAATTATAATTTACATCAATCTTATCTGATTGGAATACTTTAAAAATTAGTTTTATTTTAAATATATTTAAGTAATATTATATATGGGATTAGGCATGACTGCAATAGAAGAATAAACTAAAAAAATTATATAAAATATTCAAAAAACAACCAAGTCAATGTGAATGATATAAAAATAGACCAGACATAAAAAGAATTCATCAATCTTAATAGTTGAGGCATTACGACTTATTAGAAATACCGTGGAAGAGATAACACATGATTCCAATTATTAGGGATGCCTTATGAAAAATTTGTATTAAAATAATAAAACACATATGTTATATTAAAATTTAATTATTTTCATTCAAATATAATATAGCCAATTATTTAGAGCAAGACTTAAATTCTTAACTTTAATAATCAGGATGTTTTTTTTTCTCTATTTAATGATTCACCACATTACTTCATTACGGTAAATAAAACTCATTTGACACTTACTATGTGGAATAATATGATTGCAATCAAAGCTAGATTTTAGAAGGGATTCCATCCAAAATATATAAAATTAATAAATAAATACACAGTTAATCTTACAAGAAACAAGCAAGCAAGTATTCAGAGCATAAATACAATTAGTGTTTCTCATCATGATGAGATGGGCAAAATAGCATTAAATTTTCATACTCCTTTCTGCTTCTGTTAATCACATCACATCTTTAAGAAACAGAATCGGTCAATCTAATCTCTTTATAACATTAGCTTAGCAATCTTTTGACGAAATTAAGATACTTGTTTTTCAGCCATTAACAATGGATACAGAAGCAGAAATTAATAAATAAATAGTTAATCTTACAAGAAACAAGCAAGCAAGTATTCAGAGCATAAATACAATTAGTGTTTCTCATCATGATGAGATGGGCAAAATAGCATTAAATTTTCATACTCCTTTCTGCTTCTGTTAATCACATCACATCTTTAAGAAACAGAATCAGTCAATCTAATCTCTTTATAACATTAGCTTAGCAATCTTTTGACGAAATTAAGATACTTGTTTTTCAGCCATTAACAATGGACACAGAAGCAGAAAAAAGAATTCTGTAACAATGGACAATGTCAAAATGGCCTATCGAATTACGTAAAACAAATAAAAGAAATAGTTTGTATCGATACTTACCAGCAAACATAAAGACCATTCTTTCATAAATTTTGGTCCTTTGTTTGCATAACATTAATCAAGTTTTAGTCACTTCGCCATGAATGGTTGTTTAAGAGATATCAAGTGATTTTGTTTATGGGGGTCAAAACACAAATAGAGGATGCAGTATTTAGAAAAGAAAAAAAAGGAAGTCTCAAATAAAAGTAAACCTTGCATTTCTTCGGCAATTATCTTTGTGAAAATTAAGTGTTGGTTGCTGAGACAATGGATCTTTTGTTCTACATACTAAGAAAGAAATGGTTCCAGACATGTTCACGTACCTCATCAAGTCTTGGGTGAGGATGCTTAGGAAGCACATCTAACACCTCTTTGTCCACAATGCACTTGCCATGAATTTCTTTATAAAGGTCTATGCATAATCTCACCAAATCATTCTTTCTGAACGCAAGCTTGATAAGGCAACATCACTCCTCGAAGCCACTTCTAGAAAACCAGAGCTTTGTTCACAATGTACATGCCAAGAAAATTAATGCATTATTGTGGTGCTTATCAGCTTGTGAAATATCTCTCGATAGTACCTATACACTGAGGCAATTCATACCAATATCTGATTTTTCTATTACAACTAGCATCATGAACCGGTTGACTTCTATTTCCTTGTGATGACCTCAAAGAATTCACAGCAACCTTAAGGAACATTTTCTGATGAAGTAATGTACTTCCTAATCTGACAAGTAAGAATAATTATGTCATCATAATTCATTGAGGTTTCAAGTATTTTTTCCCCTGTAGTTCTAATGGTGAAGCAAACTTCCGTACATAGAAAACCTGGCTGTCAACAAATCATGCATACATCAGAATCATCTGAGAGAAAATGCAGCATAAAAACCTCCAGTTGTCTTCTTCTGTTTTTATCATCCTTCCTGAACAAGATAACATTGGGATACTATTCCTTTTACCTGTGTTGGATGCTGTCCTTGATCATCCCAGCTTTTATAAAAAAGAATATTGGCTGTTGAAGCTGCCATCTAGCAACTCCACTTTTGAAATGTTTTAAAACAATTATATTTGTGTAACCTTCAACTGTAGTTATATCTGCAAATCATGCTTTCCACTCGTTAAGTCTTCCTTATACAATTATGGACACCACAAAATTATCCATAATTAAGATCATACCTTCAGGAGTTTCTCTTCGTGGCTGAAGAAAATTCACGTGCTTCTTCTGTAATCAAAAACTTCTCCTCCGAACCTTTTTATAGCTGGCTCAAAGGAAAGTCTGGTTGATGTTGATGGCACAAACAGAGCTACCATAAGATACCCCTCCAGCATTTTGCTTCTCAATGAATTCTTCTCAATCTTTTCCATCTCAATTGCTATTTCAAATATTCCATTCAAAATATCTGGAACAAACTGTTGAGATTCACTGACATCATCAAGCTAGAACTTGTTGCCACATGAAGCTGAAAACTTCTAAGAATCAAATAAATAGCACTAGCTGCCACTCATGGGTAAATCTAAAAATGGCCTCCTTCAGGGTGTCTTGTCAAAGATGATGGTTTGCATAGTAGATTGGTGGAGACAGGATGTGCACTGAGAAAGAGCAAGTTCTCAACACTGCTAGTTGAATGAGAAAAGATAGATGCTTGATGGCATCTCGTTGAGCGATCGCTTGAAGTCAGCAAATCCTTCTGCATTACAAGACCTGATGGAGTGAACAAAGCCATTGCAGATTAAGAGGCAACTAAAACAACGCAAAATCATTTCTTCAGACAAATTTGAGGAGTATAAGAAAAATTAAGTGACAAAAAGAATGTATTATACAAAAACTATATCATAATAGAAATCAGAAGTTAATTAAAGGGGAAGAACAGAACAAACATAGATTAACTACAAGCACAGAACTAATGTGAGAACTAATTAACATGAAACCAACATCCTAAACAGTGTTAATTTTCCATTCATTTTGATAGTTAGAGGAGAAAGAAAAAGAATTGGTGGTAACATGAACAACAATATATATAAATGAGATACGAGAAATTCATCATTTTAGTTATGCAAATCATTTGTTTGTACAAGGAACTTTTTCTACTGTAAGTATTAAAAGGATTTGTGGTGAGTCATGCTTGGGCCACGACAGCACGGCCAGGGGAGTGTTGCATGTTAGGGACAGTTGAAGTTGAGGCCATCATCTTTCCCTTTTTTTTCCACTCTTTCTTATAACTCCAATAATCTCAATTAATCACAAGTAAAACAGTAATAGTAGATTGGCCAAGTTTGATTCATGAGAGTCAATCTGAACTGAAATATTACCTTTTTTCAAGTTTTTGTTAATGAAATTAGATTTGGAAGGTCAATGGTTTAATTGATAACTTTTTGCTTATTTTTTATATTATGTCATATTCCAGTGTGATCCTCTGATCGCTCTCAAACACTCATTGAACAAAAAATCCCAAAATATAATTCCCTTTTTGTAGATGTAAGTTTTTGATTTCTTAATTTTATTTAAAAAGTTTAAATTATGTTTCTATTTATTTGGGAAATTGCATGCAGATTTTTGCAATGTTGATGGTTTTTTTGTATGAGCCCTTCTAAATTTGAAATACAAATACTTAACACATATATGTTATTGTAGTTAATCTCATTAACTAAATTTAATTACTACTACCAATTCTAGATGCCAAAAATTAGCAACCATGAAAAGCCTAAATTGAAAATGATACTAGTCAAACTACAGGAAATGCAAACATGATGTTACGACAAAAGTTATAGTTCAAAGTAAAAGCCAGCATAAACATTCAAAATAGTGATCTTTGGTAATTGAATATGAAATAAACCATATGATCAGAGTGAAATAGGATAAATAAGCTCTTTAATGTCTCTATAAACTTGATATTTTGAACTAATGTTTAAGAAATAGTTTAGTGCATCTCAATTGCAACACATAAGCTTCATTGTTACTCAAGATATGCAAACAAATCTCTTCATATTATAAATAGAAGATCCAAGACCTCAAAAGGTTGGCCTCAGTTACCTCTACCATGTAAAGATCTTTGGAGACCATGTTGAGCCAATTTTCTCTGCTCCAGACATCACTCTTCATTAGCAACCAACGCTCAGCAAAATTATACTTGTTCTGATAAGGGAGAGATTGAAAACCTATCATTGGCAAACACCAACGACAGTAGAACAGTTTGTTTATTTATATCCCCGGGACATTTTTCAAGTTTATCACATAAACCCAGTTACACTCCTCTGGAATTCTTATAGTATAGAACGGAAATGAGATAGTACACTTAATTATAACTTGGTTTCATAGAATGCATAGCCTCAGTTTTGCCTTAGCTTAAAGAAACTCATCAATTTATCTGCCATAAGCAATATGAATGAAGAAATTATAGTGCGAGTCTTTATGCATCTTATTAGTGCACTTATAAGGATATTATGTATGAATGAGTTCTTCATCCACCCTTCTGGTCTTAAAGTTCCTAAATATTATGTCGATCTATATTTAAATGAATTTTGCAACTGTTGAATACCACCAAAATTAGAAACTGAGAGTCTTGATGATGAGATGCATCAGTCAATGGTCAGTCCAAACCACTGGAAAAATGATCCTTAACAAAGAGCATTTTTAGATTTCACTGATTCATATTGCTACAGATAATTCAAATAAGCTTTCCATTTTCCCATGGTCTCATTTTTCACATCAATATTATAGGACTTCACCACCATTAATCCTTTTCATTAAACTATAAGTCAATGTTCAGCACTCGAATGATAATACTTAATTAATTGGCAAGTTCAGCCAGAGAAATAAAGCATATGTTTGGTTCCCTTATCCATTAGCATGGGCAATATTATATCGAGAAATAATTTGGCAATGTTCATTGAGTTAATGTTGTTAAGGCTGACTACGAGACATGATGTCCAATAGAAAAAATGGGGACACGGTGGATGTATTAGTATAATGGAACAATCATGAATTAGGTGCCAAAATTGAATAATCATGAATAAAAACCTAAACTGAAAATGATACTTGTTAAACTACAGTAAATGCCAAGATAATGTAAGACAATGTAGGTTATAGTTCAGAGTAAAGGCAAGCATAAACATTTAAAAACAGCTAACTTGGTAGATGAATATGCCTGCCAAAGACATACCTGCACTCGAGGCAAAAGTGATTGTGATAGGACTGCAGACAGCATACTTAAAACCCCAAAAATAAACAATTAAAACATATGATCAAAGCAAAGTAGGATAATTCATCTCTTATAAATGTACTTATAAGGAGATGAACAATTGAGAGTTCCTCTATGACCCATTGAAACACAAGATGGCACTGATTGAGAAAGGATAAAATATGAAAGCAGTTCTTAACTCGCTAGTGTTAGATCATTGGCTAAAAGCCTAAAATTGGATACTGCTGTCAAGTAACTCTTGTCGGAAAGACAAAATGCATAAGAAAATCTTATTATTTCTTGAGCTAATCTAAATGTAAAGAAGTACTGAGAGGTAAACAAGTATGAAACAATGGTGTATGCAAGTCATCTATTTGGCACTCTGGTTGCTGAATAGATGTTACCAGTAAAATTTTGCACGATTTTTGTTTAAAAAGAAGCTGATTTTATTGCTCGTGGAATCAGAGGACAGATTTTGACTGTGTATCCAACTTCGCAATAAAAAGAAAAAAAATACCCATTTTCCTTGTAGCTGAAGAAGTTATCGCAGATGTTGCTGGTCTACTCTTGTTGCATCAGGTGCAGCAACTCAGCGAAGGAGGCCTCATCGTTCCCGTAGAAGGTATCGGGCATACTCAGGAGCTCGTGAATCCTCATGGCAGTGGGGTCGGAGGCATCGTCGACGATCGCCGCCGCGAGAGGAGGAGGAGGAGGAAGAGGATCTTGAAGCCCTAGGATGTGATGGGAGCTCGAGCACTCCGGTTCCTCCGGTAACTTAGTTCCGCTATTTCTCAGGGCCAGGATCTCTGGTTCCAGCAGGGACCTCACGATGGTCCAAAGCGCCCCCTGGTCGTCCCACGCCTGGTCGACGGCAACCTCCTCCGTGGGCTTGATTTTCGGCGTTTTATTGATGCCGGGACCGGCGCCGTCGCCGTACTTAGGGAGGCGGCGGATAATGCGGACCACCTCTTTCCGGTCCTGAGGCCAGGTGAGGAGGTCGGGGACGGCGCCGGTAGGTGCATCATGTGGAGCGAAGGAGATGGCGGCGACGTCGGTGGCGGTGAGGGTGGAGAGCTCATAGGCCTTCTTGAGGAAGCAGGCCCTCCTCTTCTTGAACGCGGTGCGCCGTGCCCTAGGGTCGGCGATGAACTTCACCGGCCGCTTCATCTTCGCCCGAAGAGAGACAGAGAGAGAGGAGGGCACGGCGGAGGATTGACCAAGGACGGCGAAGCCAAACACGAAGAGAGGGAGAGAGATCGAAGGAGGAAGAGAAGAGAGAGCGAGAGCGGGAGTGGGATGGGGGTGGAGACTGAGGATATATGTATATATAGGCCGCGTTAAGTTCAACTGGAATCGGATCTTCTAGTGAAGCGGGTCCGAAGCATGTGCGATGCGACATCCACTCGAAACGGATCCGAAACATGTGCGATTCACGTGCAGAGTAGTCGTACGGGAGAGAAAAAAGGTTGCGGTGTGCTTATTCATTACAAACACAATAAAATGCTGTCTTCAGTATTTAGCCAAAAAATGATCTCTATAATGATTTAATAATTAGCATAAAATGTTTTCAGAATTCTCACCAATAATATATATATACATATATATATATATGTATATAATTTTTAAAGCAAAGGAGAAGAAGATAATCTCTCTCTCTCTAAACATCACGGGCAACTAATTTTGATATCAATTATCCTGTGAAAGAGCTGAGCAAGCCATGAAGTTGTTCTTCCTCCTCACAATAGATAGGCTTTTATTATTTGAAATATTATTATATCATTTTTATGTATAATTTAGAAATTATATCAGATTTTAATGAGATTTAGAACATTACATTTGATTTATACATCATAACATTACAAGTATGTTGTACATATTAACATCCATTAGATAATAATTGTCATTCAATATGTTCACAATATACCATATAGCATGTGTTTGAGATCAGATCTTAGAAGTTCAAAACTTTTAAGTTGTTCTCTATTGTTTAAGTTTTTTTAATGACATCTTTTATGAAACTGCTAACCAAATTATTCACTTCCTTTTGTGCTTCAGTTTTCTTTCAAAAAAAAAAAAAGAGATTTGCCATAAAGACTTCACAAAGAAAGTGTTTTATAATCTCTCTCTACAAAAGAATTGAGCACTCTATAAAGTTAAATGGACTAACAAAATTTTGCTGCTCAAGAGATCAAATAACCAGGAAAACACAAAACAGAGAGAAGACCAGTACTGGGTGGAGTGCACCATCAAATAAAGTAGTATCCACCTCATCCCTACTTAGAGAGAAACATAGATTCAAGTCAGCCCAATTGCCTCCAACATTCTTCTGCTGCTACATGGTGGAGTTTGGTGTCAAAATGAGGTGGCTTGAGTTCAAGAATTGGCAGGGATTTCATGGAGCAAATGACTCAACAATGTGATGTCAGGAGGCACAACCAGACCAAACAATGGTGTTCATGCTGATGTGTCTCGTATGAGGGTGTAATTAGAGAACTGCATCAGGTTGTGAAGAGCTTCAGGATAAAATTTCCTAGCAAACAAGTAGCAAAGTCTCTTCATTCCATTCCACAAACAAGGTTTCACAGTCACGACTTTCTGCAAAATAAATAAATAAATACATGATTGATATAAACAAAAAAGAATCAATACTACTGTTGAGGTTGGTCTTTGATTATAAAACACTGGAAGAACAGTTAAATAGCAGATTTGGTGTACTCAAGTTTGATTGATTAGTTTCTCTTCCGGATTGTGTTGTATAATTGTTAGCTGAAAACAGATAGCAGCAAAGATTTTGTGATGATAAATACAAGTCAAACATGGAAAGAAAATGAAATTCTTGTAGTATTAGTTATGATTCGGCATGAACTAACCAGATTGTTACAGTCGATGGCATTAAACAATTATTTAATAGCTTCAACAGTACCAGTATTCGGAACACTGCATAGTCGATCACTTTGAATAATTATTCGATATTCCAACGTAGTATACATGCTTGCCATGATTTTAACCCTTTGTTGTTATTATTTTTAAGCATTACTTAACCTTTTAGTATGCAAAATTTGCATAATAGGTAAGAGATAGTAAAGGACCAAAGAATACTATCTAAACAAAAATGAAAATAGATGCTTTCAGTGCTTTGGTGTTCAATCCTCCAACTAGTGAACATGTTGAGAAAATATTTGACTTCTTTCGACGGATGACATTATTTTCTTATAAGTCATTCAGACTTGTAATTGAGTAATTCTATTTCATTCATCCGCATATTTTTTTAATTTACTTCTCTGAAAGCTCAGATAGTAAGTCATCAATCCCTCCGCATTTGTTCTGTGTCTCACGCATGTATCGTGCTACTCTATATAATTGTATAGTGTTTTAAAGGTTTTGGTTGACATAGTCATGTAGAACAAGCATTTTCTTGCAAAGTCCTACCACTTACCACTATCTATGATAAAAATGCAAGAATTTTAGATGGATATCTACAACATGTTCCAATTTCCTATTATAAGCTTCGTTCAACCTAAACACATGAATATACTGAAGTAACTCGGAGGAAAAGAAAAACTATAGAACTTGACGGTCAGCTTGCAAAGGTTAAGTTACTTTTGCCTAATCTGATGTGCTTTCGGTGATTGTGACAATACTAACGAAAGTAATCAGGAATAGGTGAACCAGAAAAAGGAAAGAATCAACATATAGGAACACAAGTTCTAAAGGATTTACCTTTTCATCACTGGTGACATGATAACTCTCATCAATAGACTGTCAACGAAACCCATATCAGCCAACAAGAATTTAGAGGCATCTGGACATTCTAAAGTATGAATTTTTGAAAGAGAGAATGCTTACTGAAATATTCTTTGGGAGCTCAAAAGTGACATCTTGTGCTCAATATGCTTTTGGATGCCACTTTCCTTCAGACCAATCAACATGCATCACGGACCAATTGGCACTTCCGATAGGATCCACCATCTGTAGGATGTCGAAATGTCCTGTCTAGTTAGTGATACTATTAAATTCCCAGATAAGCCATTACTCAGGAACGCCAAAATGCAAAATGATCTAATGTACTTACACTCAAAAGAGTTGGAAGATAGTGTTCATCAGCATAGCAGTTGCGACTATCAAGCAGTTGCGACTATCAAAACCTGGCTGAGGTCAAGAAATGGGCAAAAATAGCAATTAGTATTGCTGGTTGATCAATCTGAGGGAGCAACCATTGAGTGATTCAACACACAAACATTTAGATACATTCAAAAGAAACAAAGTGCCTTAAAAGAAAAGAACTTGATGATTATTAAGCAGACATTATGCATCAGAACTTGGATCTCCTACCGTCCAACCCATGAATCTAACATATTACCATGTATCCTAGCAAAATGGGGCTCCATTTACCTTCTAGACTTCAATTATTTTGTTATCTTCTTAACTTTTGGAGATTTAAGATACCCCCGACAATAGAAATTATGTGGGAAAACGTATGATGCCCACAAAGGCTTCACAATGCTCACTCATAAAAATTGACCAGAAAACACTCGAACCCTTAATCTTCAACTAACCAAGTTCGTCGAGCCTAAATACTAGTGATCTATGCAAATACACAATATTTTAAGTTATTTTTAATAGAATACTAGCAAATTAGGTATATCAAGAAAACCACAACCAATTCGCACCCTAAACACTAAAAATCTTCACCAATCCGAGATCATGCGACCAAACCATAATCATTAAACCAGCAAAACTGACCTTGTTGTGCATAAAAATGGCATAGTCCAGTTCCAATTGATACTTGTCGACAAAAGATAGGATCGTAACGTAGTACTTCGTTCTGACCGACGACGAAACGATGACATGGTTCTCGTCGATGAGCTCGTCCAGGTTTCTGACGCTTATCGGCGACTCTCGGGGATAGTCGAGCTCGTCCAGGTCGATGAGCACGACCTACAAGTTTCAACATGAATAAACTGATTTATCTTTTTGATGTCTAAAACTTGCTTAATATGAAACGGTTTAGACAATAATATCTTGAAGGTTAGTGGTCCACAGTGACAATAACAAATACCTGAGACCACTTGTTCATGCGGCAATTAAACATTCCGAGAAAAACTGTGAGTGAATCAGTGATCCTTCTTTATGCTTTAGCCAAAACCCAAAAGATCAATAGTTCAACTTAGTCAGCATGAATCCTGACCCTTTCTGGAAATGTCATGTGCCAACACAGTGAATCAATGTATATTTTGTCCAATTTCAATTTTCATTTGTGACAAGTTGAAGTCCCACCTACTGAATTGCCACTCTAGTTTATCTTTCCTATTTTTGAAAAAGACATGTTCCAACATGAAACAATTTAGCATATACTTTTGATTTCAAACTAATTACATATTACCCCCCATAATTAGCTTCCTTTAGCATTTCGATCCCTATACTTCAGAAATTTACATTGGCATCCCTATAGTACGAAAATGAAACATCTAAGTCAATTTACCCATACACCATTAATTTTACCGATAGAAACATGAAAATAAAGAGCAAAAAGGTACCCTTAATGTTCCAGTTGATGATGGCAAACAACGTCAGTGGTGGCAACCGACAACGCCACGGGTGACTGTTGTGGATGAGGAGAGCGACGATGAAAGATAAGGGTTGCTATGCATCTACATCGACATCGATGCAGTTGCCGAGCGGGGAAAGGGTCACCGATGCAGATGTAAAGCGACGCTACTTGGCATATGCATCGATGGCCCTTTTGCTCGGCAACTACGTCGCGCCGACGTAGATGCAAAGTCACTCGCCATCGTAAATGTAAATGTAAAGCAACGTTACTCAACAACTGCATCTATGTCGTCGCAGATACAGAGCGACGTCACTCGGCAACTACATCGGTCGCTCTGCGTTTGCGTCGGCGCCTACGAAGATGCAGAGCGACACCGCTTTGCATCTACATCAACGTTGATGCAATTGCCAAGCGATGAAAGAGCCACCAATGCAGATGCCGAGCAGCCCTTTCGCCACTCGACAATGGCAACGATGCCGATGCTGACGCCGAAGCAGAGGCACTCTTACCTCTCACCGCTACTCTCCTCATCCACAATAGCCACCCGCAACCCCCAACAATGCCACTATCCGCCACCACCGACGTCATCCACCGCCGTCAACTAGAATGCTAAATTACCTTTTTTTTGTTTTTGAATTTCCGTTGATAAAATGAACAACATTATGGTAAATAGACCTAAATGTTTTACCTTCATAATTATAGGGATGCCAATGAAACTTTTTAAAACATAAGGACCGAGATGCTCAAGGTAGTTAAATACAAGGGGTATTATGTAATTAGTTCTTTGATTTCTTAAGACATATAAACACAACACATTTATATAAAAGGTATGTGATTACAACTTGGGCATGAAGATGCACAATATTTCTCAAAAGATTATTTATGTTGAACCATTTTTGTTATCCAATTTGCGATCATCAAGGTCCACAAACAAACATCTAAAAATAATATATTGAGAATCACGATAATCAAAAGCGACATATGAGACAAACCTTCATGTTATGAGGCAAGCGAATTAATAGCTCACATGTAGAGTCCCTTAGGCACCCCTTCTTCTTAAACGTCACCTTCTCCTTGGCCTTCTTGAAGTCTGCATGAGTTACCTGAGCGTAAGATGATGTAGCTACAAATTACTGAGATATGTAACTTAGGGCACTTTGGGAATGCAAGATAAAGCAAATGGGTATTAGTTTAAACTCTTAATCCAATGCAAGTCAAATTCAACTAGCCGATCCAACCACTAAAGACGTGTAGTCCAACTCAAACTAGTCAAGTGAGAGTGTCTCTTCAAAGAAGACTAGTTAATATTCCATTTGTTGGGTATGTCCCTACCATATCAGATTTGTCAAACTTAATATGCACCAAACCAAGGATAATATTCAAGTATTTGACGATCTTGTTTGAAAAACTTTTGATTAAAACAAACATTTGAAAACTATCAGAATCCATATCAACAATATTAGTTTTGAATTATTCGTATTGTTTCTTATCAATTATATGATCCAACATGTGCCCAAGAGCAAGAATTTTACTTATAAGCCAAACCATATTCTTTTACGTTGAACTGATCTTATTCAGTTTATATTTTACTTTTTAAGTTGAATTTTTCTTTATTTCATTATTTAGGGCCTTGAATGATTCTCTCCCAAATTGTCTCACTTCTCAAGGCTATAGAAGAGAATTGGGAAAAGAAAAACAAAGAACAGAGAATCAGAAATTAAGACGAGATCAAGACATTTCCAAAAGCCAAGGCATCACCACATCACTTCTCTATACGAGAGATAAGCTATCATAAGAAATGGGAACAAAATAGATAAGTAGCATCTTTCCTTTCCATTTTCTATTTTTGGAGGAAGAAGAGGATCTCTATTCTAGCAGCATGACAAACTGTTTCAGTGGTCAACCACTGTTAAGACACATTGGTGGAGGTTTAGAGCCTATAACAAACCTTAATTAGCCTGAGTAAGGACCTGTAAGGATCATATGGTTCAGTACTAAATGGTGTTGTTTTTGTATTATCTTTTACTGATAATGTGTGAAAAAGGTTGGAATATTGCCCGATAAACTGGTGAGATACCAATACAACAAGGTGTCAAGACCAGAGGTTGACCGAGCTTCTAAACCTGGTTGTAGACCTTTAGACTTGAAAACACGAAGCATAGACTTGAGTGTTCAGAGATCACCAAAAATGTCACCTGAACAAATTTCCAATATGCTTTTGTAAGTAAATCTCCCTCAACAGGTAAATAACTTTATTACATCTAGCCCAAAGAATGATCGTTTGTGGTTCTTTATTCTACTTCTTATAACAAGTTTTATCCAGAGCAATGATACACTAATAAAGATTGATGCTTCCTCAAATGGTCATGCTCCTCTTGCCCCAAGAAAGAGAAGTAATAAAAACTTGAATCAACAAGGAACCCCCATTCGAGCAAATTAGTGGCTTTATAAAATACATACCAGGAACTATAACTGGGGTCAGAAGAAGTCATCTGGACAATATAGCTTTATAATATGAATCTGAAAAGCAATCTAATGGAGAACATAGACTAAATACAGCTTACATGAACCATCACATTTAAATTATAAAGAAATGAGTTACCTTTATAGAATAGGAGAGGTAATATGAAAAGTTCTCCTGTCTTTTAGTGGTTAACTTTTTAAGTGATCAATTTCTGAACATTTAATAGGAACATAGAAAAAATTCATAAAATCCCTAGGGTATGGACAACTAGCATTCAAAAGTCAATATCCATTTAAAAAAGCATGTATACATCCCAAACAAAAGGTATATAAGACCACAATAACAATTGCTGATAATATTAGTGTAATAACAAAAGCTTTATCTAACAATGACCTTCTATATAAAAGAATACAATTTTACATGTAAATATGTGACACACCTTCATCCTACGCTCTCTTAAAGCAAGCAAGCCAGATTCAGTACAGATTGTCTTGATATCAGCTCCAGAGAACTCGTCCTTTGTCATGACAAATTCTTCCAGGTTGACATTATTGGCCAGCGTCATTCTAGAGGTATGTATCAAAAGAAATTAACATGAAAATAAGAATTTAGCAAGAACCCGCAAAGTGTACAAAAACATGCACCAGTGTTCTATAAGTATCCTATATTTGTTCATGAAACATAACAAACCTGAAAAATACGATGTTTAATGTCTGGCAGCGGGAATTCAATCTTCCTATCAATACGACCAGGCCGAAGCAAGGCTGGATCAAGGCTTTCAATTATGTTGGTTGCAAGACCTTAACATCCCCCCTTGAGTCCAAACCATCTAACTGGTTCAGCAATTCCAACGTGGTTCTCTGTATTTCACGCTCACCACCAGAATGAGCATCATATCTAAAATTGGTCAGATAGAATAGTCTGATAATTTTAACTATGATTTACATACAAGAGAAAGAAAAAAGTGGGACTTTTATTTCTCATCGACAGACCTTTTGGTGCCAACTGCTTCTATCTCATCAATAAAGACTATCGAAGGAGAAGGTTCATCTGCCACTCTAAACAGTTCTCTAACAAGTTTTGGGTCATCACCCAAATATTTCTGAATCAACTCACTTCCAAAAACATGCAAGAAAGTTGCTTAAGTTGAGTTAGCCACAGTCTGAAATTAAGCATTCATAAATAGTACAAAAATTAGGACTTTGCAATAACCAATGCAGATACCAAAGCATTTAGATCACCATGCAACACAAATTGGATGGCAAAAACCTTTTAGGTTGCAAACCCACAAGAGAAAGATAATTCCAATTCTAAAGTGAAACTCAGTTAAGCTTTTTTTTTTTAAAATTAGCCACCACCATCTAGATTATAAATTTGTAATAATAGAAGGTCAATTTTTTTTAAAAAAAGACATCCATTGGTAAAGAAGAAGCGCACAGGCAATAAAAATATCCTTTCTCATTTCTCTTCTCTATTTACTCATAATAAATGCTGGTAGATATACTAATCTATATTCTATACAAGTGTAACTAAATAGAGATCGAGAGAATAGAGAAGAGGGAGGGTAAAGAATGTGTGGGGCAAAGTTGTAAAGTCCATGTTATGGAAATTCACATGCTATACTCTCACCTTGGCAAGTAAAGTTTTCCCAGTTCCAGGCTCCCCATATGGTATAACTCCCTTGGGAAGCCTAATTCCAATATCTTCATACAGCTCAGAATGAGTAAGAGGAATTTCAACAGCTTCTTTAATTTATTGAATTTGTGTATCTAAGCCACCAATATCAGCATAAGATTCCAAAGGAGCTTTTTCAACTTTCATGACAGAAACCATAGGATCAAGTTCATCCTGAAGAAGCCAACAACAGACAAGATCTGCAAAAGACATTTTAATCTAATCACCCATTTATCCACTCAATAACAACATATCCTGATGTAATATTTCAGAATTTAACAATTATGTGAACAAAAGCCACCAAGTAAGAAGCATATCATTATGTATCATGTCATGTGAAGATGCATAAAAGGTAAGGATTAGAAACATCTAAAGCACAGGCTAAAATAAAAAGGACAAAGACCAATAATTATTTTACACTTCAGTTGAATAAGATACAGGTATATAATAATTCTGTAAAATCTTCTGGATTGGAAAAATCCAGAGTTAGATGTAGCTTGACCGGTTTCTTCACCCACACCTATAAACAAGTCAAGTTGTATATTGATTCAACCAATAAAAATATTTCAGCCCATTTAGTGTAGGTTACACTGCAGAGGAGACAAAATAAGTGTCAACCAACTGTAAGAAAGCTTTTCAAGAAAACTATATTTCAATCTCTGCAGCTGTCTCTTCAATAAGGATTGGACCGAACACTTGTTTTTACTCCTAGGAGAAGTCCAAAACAAGAGGTAGACAAGCTAAATAAGACATTTCTCCTTTATTTTCAAGAAATGTTTTGAGTCACTTTGAAAATATTCAAATAAGAGAAGAAGGAAAAAACAACAGAAAACAAAAGGAAGAGGTGGAGGTGGAGGTGGAGATGGAGGCAAGACATACAGGAGTGGGCGACCCAAATTTCTTCTGACATTTAGAATTTCTACGATTGTTGAAAGCAAGTACACAACCCATCTATTAAGAAGCTAAAGAGGCCACCATTTGAATAATATCCAATTATTCAAACATATAGATAAAAAATGAACCTAAACTGTCACTTTATCAAAGACTTTGACTAACTCACAGAATTAAATGACCACTGAAAATAAATGAAACAATCTTAAAGTATTAGAATTAAAATCAAACAGAGTAGATAATATAATTTGTAAAAACAAAATCAATGCTCTAGCTACCCAACATAGGTTTCCTAGATTGAGTGACTCAACACACAAACATTTAGATACATTCAAAAGAAACAAAGTTCCTAAGAAGAAAAGAACATGATGATTCTTAAGCAGGCATATGCAAAGAGTTAGAGCCAATAAATAGCACACATAAACACAAAATACAAATGTAACTAAATAGAGATCGAGAGAATAGAGAAGAGGGAGGGTAAAGAATGTGTGGGGCAAAGTTGTAAAGTCCATGTTATGGAAATTCACATGCTACACTCTCACCTTGGCTCCCCATATGGTATAACTCCCTTGGGAAGGCTAATTCCAATATCTTCATACAGCTCAGGATGAGTAAGAGGAAGTTCAACAGCTTCTTTAATTTATTAAATTTGTGCATCTAAGCCACCAATATCAGCATAAGATTCCAAAGGAGCTTTTTCAACTTTCATGACAGAAACCATAGGATCAAGTTCATCCTGAAGAAGCCCAACAACAGACAAGATCTGCAAAAGACATTTTAATCTAATCACCCATTTATCCACTCAATAACAACATATCCTGATATAATATTTCAGAATTTAACAATTATGTGAACAAAAGCCGCCAAGTAAAAAGCATATCATTATGTATCATGTCATGTGAAGATACATAAAAGGTAAGGATTAGAAACATCTAAAGCATAGGCTAAGATAAAAAGGACAAAGACCAATGATTATTTTACACTTCAGTTGAATAACATACAGGTACATAATAATTCTGCAAAATCTTCTGGATTGGAAAAATCCAGAGCTAGATGTAGCTTGACCGGTTTCTTCACCCACACCTATAAACAAGTCAAGTTGCATATTGATTCAACCAAAAAAAATATTCCAGACCATTCAGTGTAGGTTACACTGCAGAGGAGACAAAATAAGTGTCAACCAGCTGTAAGAAAGCTTTTCAAGAAAACTATATTTCAATCTCTGCAGCTGTCTCTTCAATAAGGATTGCATCGAACACTTGTTTTTACTCCTAGGAGAAGTCCATAACAAGAGGTAGACAAGCTAAATAAGACATTTCTCCTTTATTTTCAAGAAATGTTTTGAGCCACTTTGAAAATATTCAAATAAGAGAAGGAAAAAACAACAGAAAACAACAGACATTGCTCTCGCTCCTGCTCCCGTTGCCGTTGCTCGCTGCTGCTGCCGCTGTCGCCGCTCGTCGCTCTCGCTCCCGCTCCCGCTCCCGCTTCCTCTTTTCTCAATCAGCACCCCCTAACACACCTCTTCCTTCTTCTCCTTCAGTATATTGTTAACAGTATATAGTATACTATTAACAATATATTAATAATAGTATTTATATTTATTAGATTAATAATATTTTATTTTGATTTTAATACCATTAATTTTTATTTATTTAAAATTATTATATTTAAATAATTATATTTAAAATTTTAAATAATTATATTTATTAATTATATTATATATTTTTATATTTTAGTATCTCGCTTCGTTCAGGCGAGCGCCTAGCGCTTCAGGCGTTTATGAACCTTGACGCCTAGCGCTTTTTAAATCACTGACACAAATAGAGGATGCAGTATTTAGAAAAGAAAAAAAAAGAAGTCTCAAATAAAAGCAAACCTTGCATTTCTTCGGCAATTATCTTTGTGAAAATTAAGTGTTGGTTGCTGAGATAATGGATCTTTTGTTCTACATACTAAGAGAGAAATGGTTCCAGACATGTTCACGTACCTCATCAAGTCTTGGGTGTGTTGGGCTGATAGCCCATATTCAGCCCATGTGGGCTAGGGCAGCCCACAGCCCACACCCCCTCTTAACCTAACCCTAATTAAGATTAGGGGGGTGTGGTGGCTGCGTTTTAGAGGCAGATTAAAGTTATAAAAAGGCAGCAACAAGGCAGATCTTTGGAGCGACGAGATTCCAAATAGAAGAAGGAGAACAAGGCAGAAAAGGAAGAGAAAGAAAGGGAAGAAGACAAGGACAACGCAGAGAGACTGTTCTCAATCATCTAGCAGTGTTCTCATCTTAGGTTAGATCAAATCTACAGTAGGCTCATGTTGTGATTACTTGGGAGGTTTTAGATATTGTGGGCAGTGACGTGATCCTTGTATCCCAGTTATTCTCTTGTGGTTGTTGCTAAAATTTTGGGCAAGAGATTGAGATTTGTACATTCATTATTCTCATAGTGGATTATCTCTAGTTTGCCCCGTGGTTTTTACCCTTCACATTGAAGGGGTTTTCCACGTATATCTTGGTGTTCTGTTTGATTGTGTTTCCATTTTATTCCGCTGCGTATTTTGGTCTTCTAGTATTTGTTCCTATACAAAAGGTTATTCCTGTTTATATCCCCATCAACTGGTATCAGAGCGGGGTTTTGGTGATTTAATTTTTGTATTTGAACATGGAGGCTAGTAATATTTCTCGCATGATTAGTTTGAATGGAAATAATTGGATGATATGGAAACCAAGAATGGAAGATCTCTTGTATTGCAAAGATTTGTATGGACCTTTGCAAGGGGATAGTGCAAAACCTACAACTATGACAGATGATGAGTGGAAGAGGTTAGATCGAAAAACAATTGGGTTTATTAGACAGTGGCTTGATGACAGTGTCTTTCACCATGTTTCTACTGAAATTTCTGCATATTCTCTTTGGAAAAAATTAGAAAGTCTCTATGAAAGAAAAACAGCTGGCAACAAAGCTTTTTTGATCAAAAAACTTGTGAACCTAAAATATAGAGAGGGTGCTTCTATTGCTGAGCATTTGAATGAAATGCAGAGTAATACTAACCAGTTATCCTCTATGAAAATGTCTCTTGATGATGAGTTGCAGGCATTGTTACTTCTCAGTTCATTATCAGAAAGTTGGGAGACACTGGTGGTTTCCCTTAGTAATTCTGCGCCAGATGATATTGTCACTATGAGTCAAGTAACAAGTAGTTTGTTGAATGAGGAGTTGAGAAGAAAGAGTTCGGCAACATCTCAGAATGATTCACAGGCACTTATCTCAGAGAACAGAGGAAGGTCAAAGTCTAGAAGCAGTTCACGTATGGGTAGGAGCAAGTCAAGATCAAGAAAAAATATTGTTTGCTATAACTGTGGTGAGAAAGGACATTACAAGAACCAATATAAGCAACCTAAGAAGAACAAGAAAAAGGGAAAAGAAGTGGAGTCTACAGAGTCAAAGGATAATACTACAGCTACAGTGCAGGGTGGTGATTATTTGATTTTGTCTCCTTTTGATGATATTTTTTCTTGTGTGTGTTAGGATCTTGAGTGGGTGATTGACACAGGTGCTTCTTATCATGCTACACCTCGGAGAGAGTTTTTTGCTACATACAAGTCTGGAAACTTTGGTGTTGTCAAGATGGGCAACTATGGCACAGCAGACATCATTGGCATGGGTGATATCCATTTAAAGACCAACCTTGGCTGCAAGTTGGTACTTAAGGATGTGAGGCATGTGGTTGACTTGAGGCTGAATTTAATTTCAGTTGGAAGACTAGATGATGAAGAGTATGAAAGCAGATTTCACAGAGGGCAATGGAAGCTCAGTAAGGGTTCTCTTGTTATAGCTAGTGGAAAGAAATGTCATACTTTGTACAGGTTGCAGGCTAAAGCTTATGGTGAGCAGTTAAATGCTACAGAGAAAGACTTCAGTATGGAGTTGTGGCATAGGCGATTGGGACACATGAGCGAGAAGGGGCTGCAAGCTCTTTCCAAGAGAGAGGTATTACCAGATCTCAGAGGTATACATCTGAACCCTTGTATTGATTGTTTGGCTGGTAAACAACATAGAGTTTCATTTGCTAGTGCTGCTTTGTCTAGAAAAATGCATGCCTTAGACCGTGTTTATACAGATGTATGTGGTCCTTTGAGGACAAAAACTCCTGGTGGATCTGTTGATGTTCTTGGTATAAGTGGTGCACTTTATTTTGTCACTTTTATAGATGATTTTTTCAGGAAAGTTTGGGCTTATGCTTTGAAGACCAAAGATCAGGTTATTAATGTCTTCAAAGAGTTTCATGCCAGGGTTGAAAGGGAGACAGAAAGGAAATTGAAATGCATAAGATTAGATAATGGTGGTGAGTATACGGGATTGTTTAATGACTATTGCAGGTCATATGGGATCCAACATGAGATGACAGTTCTTGGTACACCCCAGCATAATGCAATTGCAGAGAGGATGAACCGCACCATCATGGAAAAGATCAGATGTATGCTTTCACAGGCCAAGCTACCCAAAAGGTTTTGGGATGAGGCTTTGAGGACTGCAGTTGATGTGATCAACTTATCACCATGTACAGCCCTAGATGGTGATGTTGTAGAGCATGTATGGTCAGAGAAAGATGTTTCCTACAAGCATTTGAGAGTATTTGGTTGTCGTGCATTTGCACATGTTCCAGATAATAAGAGGTCCAAGCTGGATGGTAAGTCTAAAGAATGTATTTTTCTTGGTTACTCACATGATTAGTTTGGTTACAGGCTTTGGGATCCAGAAAAGCAGAAGGTGTTCAGGAGCAGATGTGGTCTTCTTTGAGGATCAAACCTTTGAGGATTTGAAGAAGAAGGCACCAGCCAAGACTTCTGTAGAAGGATTAGCAGATTGTGACCCAGTTATTCCTCCAGTATATCAGGGTGATGGGGGAGATGTGCAGGAAAATAGTGTAGAGCCTAATGTTGATTTACCTGTAGGGCATGTTGAGCAAGAAGAAGTAGGAGAGTAAGATCCTACAGAACCTCAATTGAGAAGATCTTCTAGACAACGTCAACCTTCCAGAAGATACTCTACAGATGAGTATGTGATGCTTACTGATGCAGGTGAACCAGAGAGTTACCAGGAAGTAATTGAGAGTGAGCAGAAAGAGAAGTGGTTAGTTGCTATGTAGGAAGAGATGGATGCTCTTCAGAAGAACCACACTTATGATTTGGTGCTGCTACCAAATGGAATAAAAGAAAGACAGGAGATATGTTGACAGTTGGTCGGTATGGCTTCACATTGAGGAGTCATGGGACAGCCTCCCTTATGGGCTGAAGGGGGAGGTTGTTGGGCTGATAGCCCATATTCAGCCCATGTGGGCTAGGGCAGCCCATAGCCCACACCCCCTCTTAACCTAACCCTAATTAAGATTAGGGGGGTGTGGTGGCTGCGTTTTAGAGGTAGATTAAAGCTATAAAAAGGCAGCAACGAGGCAGATCTGGAGCGACGAGATTCCAAAGAGAAGAAGGAGAACAAGGCAGAAAAGGAAGAGAAAAAAAGGGAAGAAGACAAGGACAACGCAGAGAGACTGTTCTCAATCATCTAGTAGTGTTATCATCTCAGGTTAGATCAAATCTACAGTAAGCTCTTGCTGTGATTACTTGGGAGGTTTTAGATATTGTGGGCAGTGACGTGATCCTTGTATCCCAGTTATTCTCTTGTGGTTGTTGCTAGGGTTTTGGGCAAGAGATTGAGATTTGTACATTCATTATTCTCATAGTGGATTATCTCTAGTTTGCCCCGTGGTTTTTACCCTTCACATTGAAGGGGTTTTCCACGTATATCTTGGTGTTCTGTTTGATTGTGTTTCCATTTTATTCTGCTGCGTATTTTGGTCTTCTAGTATTTGTTCCTATACAAAGTTTATTCCTGTTTATATCCCCATCAGGGTGAGGATGCTTAGGTAGCACATCTAACACCTCTTTGTCCACAATGCACTTGCCATGAATTTCTTTATAAAGCCAGACCTTTGTTCACAATGTACATGCCAAGAAAATTAATGCATTATTGTGGTGCTTTTCAGCTTGTGAAATATCTCTCAATAGTACTTATACACTGAGGCTAGCAATTCATACCAATATCTGATTTTTCTATTACAACTAGCATCATGAACCGGTTGACTTCTATTTCCTTGTGATGACCTCAAAGAATTTACAGCAACCTTAAGGAATGTTTTCTGATGAAGTAATGTACTTCCTAATATGACAAGTAAGAACAATTATGTCATCATAATTCGTTGAGGTTTCAAGTATTTTTTCCCCTGTAGTTCTAATGGTGAAGCAAACTTCCGTACATAGAAAACCTGGCTGTCAACAAATCATGCATACATCAGAATCATCTGAGAGAAAATGTAGCATAAATACCTCCAGTTGTTTTCTTCTGTTTTTATCATTCCTCCTGAGCAAGATAACATTGAGATACTATTCCTATTACCTGTGTTGGATGCTGTCCTTGATCATCCCAGCTTTTATAAAAACGAATATTGGCTATAGAAGCTTCTCAATGAATCTTCTCAATCTTTTCCATCTCAATTGCCATTTCAATTATTCCATTCAAAATATCTGGAACAAACTGTTGAGATTCACTGACATCATCAAGCTAGAACTTGTTGCCACATGAAGCTGAAAACTTCTAAGAATCAAATAAATAGCACTTGCTGCCACTCATGGGTAAATCTAAAAATGGCCTCCTTCAGGGTGTCTTGTCAAAGATGATGGTTTGCATAGTAGATTGGTGGAGACAGGATGTGCTCCGAGAAAGAGCAAGTTCTCAACGCTACTAGTTGAATGAGAAAAGATAGATGCTTGATGGCATCTCGTTGAGCGATCGTTTGAAGTCAACAAATCCTTCTGCATTACAAGACCAGATGGAGTGAACAAAGCCATTACAGGTTAAGAGGCAATTAAAAAAATGCAAAATCATTTCTTCAGACAAATTTGAGGAGTATAAGAAAAATTAATTTACAAAAAGAACGTATTATACAAAAACTATATCATAATAGAAATCAGAAGTTAATTAAAGGGGAAGAACAGAACAAACACAGATTAACTACAAGCACAGAACAAATGTGAAAACTAATTAACATGAAACCAACATCCTAAACAGTGTTAATTTGAATTGGTGGTAACAAGAACAACAATATATATAAATGAGATACAAGAAATTCATCATTTTAGTTATGCAAATCATTTGTTTGTACAAGTAACTTTTTCTACCGTAAGTATTAAAAGGATTTGTGGTGAGTTCATGCTTGGGCCACGACAGCATGGCTAGGGGAGTGTTCCATGTTAGGGACAGCTGAAGTTGAGGCCATCATCTTTCCCTTTTTTTTCCACTCTTTCTTATAACTCCAATAATCTCAAATAATCACAAGTAAAACAATAATAGTAGATTGGCCAAGTTTGATTCATGAGAGTCAATCTGAACTGAAATATTACCTTTTTTTCACGTTTTTGTTCATGAAATTAGATTTGGAAGGTCAATGGTTTAATTGATAACTTTTTGCTAATTTTTTATATTATGTCATATTCCAGTGTGATCCTCTGATCCCTCTTAAAAACTCATTGAACAAAAAAATCCAAAATATAATTCCCTTTTTGTAGATGTCAGTTTTTGATTTCTTAATTTTATTTAAAAAGTTTAAATTATGTTTCTATTTATTTGGGAAATTGCATGTAGATTTTTGCAATGTTGATGGTTTTTTCGTATGAGCCCTTCTAAATTTGAAATACAAATACTTAACACATATATGTTATTGTAGTTAATCTCATTAACTAAATTTTATTACTACTATCAATTCTAGATGCCAAAAATTAGCAACCATGAAAAGCCTAAAATTGACAATGATACTAGTCAAACTATAGGAAATGCAAACATGATGTTAAGACAAAAGTTATAGTTCAAAGTAGAAGCCAGCATAAACATTCAAAATAGTGATTTTTGGTAATTGAATATGAAAAAGACATACTAGCATTTAGACACGATATTCAGAACCGAAAATAATTAAACCATATGATCAGAGTGAAATAGGATAAATAAGCTCTTTAATGTCTCTATAAACTTGATATTTTGAACTAATGTTTAAGAAATAGTTTAGTGCATCTCTATTGCAACACATAAGCTTCATTGTTACTCAAGATATGCAAACAAATCTCTTCATATTATAAATAGAAGATCCAATACCTCAAAAGGTTGGCCTCAGTTACCTCTACCGTGGAAAGATCTTTGGAGACCATGTTGAGCCAATTTTCTCTACTCCAGACATCACTCTTCATTGGCAACCAATACTCAGCAAAATTATACTTGTTCTAATAAGGGAGAGATTGAAAACCTATCATTAGCAAACACCAACGATAGTAGAACAGTTTGTTTATTTATATCCCTGGGAAATTTTTCAAGTTTATCACATAAACCCAGTTACACTCCTCTGGAATTCTTATAGTATAGAACGGAAATGAGATAGTACACTTAATTATAACTTGGTTTCATAGAATGCATAACCTCAATTTTGCCTTAGCTTAAAGAAACTCATCAATTTATCTGCCATAAGGAATATGAATGAAGAAATTATAGTGCAAGTTTGCTTTATGCATTTTATTAGTGCACTTATAAAGATATTATGTATGAATGAGTTCTTCATCCACCCTTCTGGTCTTAAAGTTCCTAAATATTATGTCGATCTATATTTAAATGAATTTTGCAACTGTTGAATACCACCAAAATTAGAAACTGAGAGTTTTGATGATGATATGCATCAGTCAATGGTCAGTCCAAACCACTGGAAAAATGATCCTTAACAAAGTGCATTTTTAGATTTCACTGATTCATATTGCTATAGATAATTCAAATAAGCTTTCCATTTTCCCATGGTCTCATTTTTCACATCAATATCATAGGACTTCACCTCCATTAATCCTTTTCATTAAACTATAAGTCAATGTTCAGCACTCGAATGATAATGCTTAATTAATTGGCAAATTCAGCCAGAGAAATAAAGCATATGTTTGGTTCCCTTATCCATTAACATGGGTAATATTATATCGAGAAATAATTTGACAATGTTCATTGAGTTAAAGTAGTTAAGTTGTTCAGAACTTTTAAGTTGTTCTCTATTGTTTTAAGTTTTTTTAATGACATCTTTTATGAATCTGCTAACCAAATTATTCACTTCTTTTTGTGCTTCAGTTTTCTTTCAAAAAAAAAAAAAAGATTTGCCATAAAGACTTCACAAAGAAAGTGTTTTATAATCTCTCTCTACAAAAGAATTGAGCACTCTATAAAGTTAAATGGACTAACAAAATTTTGCTGCTCAAGAGATCAAATAACCAGGAAAACACAAAACAGAGAGAAGACCAGTACTGGGTGGAGTGCACCATCAAATAAAGTAGTATCCACCTCATCCCTTCTTAGAGAGAAACATAGATTCAAGTCAGCCCAATTGCCTCCAACATTCTTCTGCTGCTACATGGTGGAGTTTGGTGTCAAAATGAGGTGGCTTGAGTTCAAGAATTGGCAGGGATTTCATGGAGCAAATGACTCAACAATGTGATGTCAGGAGGCACAACCAGACCAAACAATGGTGTTCATGCTGATGTGTCTCGTATGAGGGTGTAATTAGAGAACTGCATCAGGTTGTGAAGAGCTTCAGGATAAAATTTCCTAGCAAACAAGTAGCAAAGTCTCTTCATTCCATTCCACAAACAAGGTTTCACTGTCACCACTTTCTGCAAAATAAATAAATAAATACATGATTGCTGAGGTTGGTCTTTGATTATAAAACACTGGAAGGACAGTTAATTAGCAGATTTGGTGTACTCAAGTTTGAGTGATTAGTTTCTCTTCCAGATTGTGTTGTATAATTGTTAGCTGAAAACAGATAGCAGCAATGATTTTGTGATGATAAATACAAGTCAAACATGGAAAGAAAATGCAATTTAACCAGATTTGTTACAGTCGATGGCATTAAACAATTATTTGATAGCTTCAACAGTAACAGTATTCGGAACACTGCATAGTCGATCACTTTGAACAATTATCCGATATTCCAATGTAGTTTACATGCTTGTCACGATTTGTAACCCATTGTTGTTATTATTTTTAAGCATGAATAAATATTTTAGTATGCAGAATTTGCATAATGGGTAAGAGATAGTAAAGGACCAAATAATACTATCTAAACAAAAATGAAAATAGATGCTTTTGGTGCTTTGGAGTTCAATCCTCTAAATAGTGAACATGCTGAGAAAATATTTGACTTCTTTTGACATATGACATTATTTTCTTACAAGTCATATCAGCTTCTAATTGAATAATTCAATTTCATCCATCGGATTATTTTTTTATTTATTTCTCTAAAGGCTCAGATTAAGGGTCATCAATCCCTTCGAATTTGTACTGTGCCTCATACATGTATCGTGCTACTCTGTATGATTGCATAATGTCTCAAAGGTTTTGGTTGATGTAGTCATGTAGAACAAGCATTTTCTTGTAAAGTCCTACCACTTATCACTATCTATGACAAAAATGCAAGAATTTTAGATGGATATATGCAACATGTTCCAATTTCCTTTTATATGCTTCATTAAACCTAAGCACATGAATGCACTGAAGTAACTCAGAGGAAAAGAAAAACTATAGAACTTGGCAATCAGCTTGCAAAGATTAAGTTACTTTTGCCTAATCTGATGTGCTTTCGGTGATTGTGACAACACTAACGAAAGTAAATCAGGAATAGGTGAACCAGAAAAAGGAAAGAATCAGCATATATGAATACAAGTTCTAAAAGATTTACCTTTTCATCAATGGTGACATGATAACTCTCATCAATAGACTGTCAACAAAACCCATATCAGTCAACAAGAATTTAGAGGCATATGGACATCCTAAAGTATGAATTTTTGAAAGAGAGAATGCTTACAGAAATATTCTTCGGGAGCTCAAAAGTGACATCTTGTGCTCAATATGCTTTTGGATGCCACTTTCTTTTAGACCAATCAACATGCATCACGGACCAATTGGCACTTCCAATAGGATCCACTATCTGCAGGATGTCGAAATGTCCTGTCTAGTTAGTGATACTCTTAAATTTCCAGATAAGCCATTACTCAGGAAAGCCAAAATGCAAAATGATCTAATGTACTTACACTCGACAGAGTTGGAAGATAGTGTTCATCAGCATAGCAGTTGCGACTATCAAAACCTGACTGAGGTCAAGAAATGGGCAAAAATAGCAATCGGTATTGCTGGTTGATCAATCTGAGGGAGCAACCATTGAGTGATTCAACACATAAACTTTTAGATACATTCAAAAGAAACAAAGTGCCTAAAAAGAAAAAAACTTAATGATTATTAAGCAGACATTATGCATCAGAACTTGGATCTCCTACAGTCCAACCCATGAATCTAACATATTACTATGTATCCTAGCAAAATGGGGCTCCATTTACCTTATAGACTTCAATTATTTTGTTATCTTCTTAACTTTTGGAGATTTAAGGTACCCTCGGCAATAGAAATTATATGGGCAAACGTATGATGCCTACAAATGCTTCACAATGCTCACTCATAAAAATTGACCACAAAACACTCGAACCCTAAATCTCCAGTTAACCAAATTCGTCGAGCCTAAATACTAGTGATCTATGTAAATACACATAATATTTTAAGTTATTTTTATCAGAATACTAGCAAATTAGGTATATCAAGAAAACCACAACCAATTCGCACCCTAAACACTAAAAATCTTCACCAATCCGAGATCATGCGACCAAAACCATAAATCATTAAACCAGCAAAACTGACCTTGTTGTGCATAAAAATAGCATAGTCCAATACCAGTTGATCCTTGTCGACAAAAGATAGGATCGTAACGTAGTACTTCATTCTAATCGACGACGAAACGATGACATGGTTCTCATCGATGAGCTCGTCCAGGTTTCTGACACTTATCGGCGACTCCCGAAGATCATCGAACTTGGAGCAATCCTCCTCGTTCTTCTCCTCGTAGGGACAAAGGCGCTCCTGGTTGGCGGCGAACGCCACCTCCATGAGGAGGTAGTCTTTGACGAGCTCGACCTTGAGGATGTGGAGGCGGCACTTAGAGAGCAAGGTGATGGTGGGGAGCCAAGCAACAACCTCAGAACCCTTCTGCCTGCATTGCTTCCGTTTGACTTGGGACGGCGATGCTGCCAACTCAATCTTTTTATCCTTCTTGTCGCCATCGTGCTTCTGATCGCCGGGGTGCCCCTAGTTCCCCATGCCTCCGGGGGTTCCCTGGCCCATGGAACCTAGGGTTTTGTGGTGTACCACCGAGAGAGCTCGAGATCGAAAGTAAGCATAGGAGGTTTGGCTTCGAAAGAGAGACGATAAAAGGAGAAGCCGATCTCAATTCTTATTTGCCTTCACAGTGACACAAAATTGCAAATACACGAGTCTAAATATAGTTATTAGCATTATAATTTTAAGGTACCCTCCAATCACCATCTATTTAATTCTTAAGATTTTAATTTATATCAACATTCTATATTATATGACAACAATTCTTAAATAATCAAATTTTATTTTAAATATATTTAAGTTACATTTAACACTTAAAATTATAATTTACATCAATCTTATCTGATATGAATACTTTAAAAATTATTTTTATTTTAAATATATTTAAGTTATATTATGTATGGGACTAGACATGACTGTAATAGTAGATTAAACTAAAAATATATATAAAATATTCACAAAATAAACAAGTCATGTGAATGATATAAAATAGACTAGATATAAAAAGAATTTATCCACCTTAAATAGTTGAGGCATTACGACTTATTAAAAATACAGATAACACATGATTCCAGTTATTAGGGATGCCATATGAAAATTTTATATTAGAATAATAAAACACATATGTTACATTAAAATTTAATTATTTTTATTCAAATATAATATAGCCAATTATTTAGATCAAGACTTAAATTCTTGACCTTAATCATCAAGATGTTTTTTTTCTCTCTTTATTGCTTCGCCACATTACTCCATTGTGATAAATAAAACTCATTTGACATTTACTACGTAGAATAATATTATTACAATCAAAGCCAGATTTTAGAAGGGATCCCATCCAAAATACATAAAATAAATAAATAAATACACAGTTAATCTTACAAGAAACAAGCAAGCAATTATTCAGAGCATAAATACAATTAGTGTTTCTCATCAAGATGAGATAGGCAAAATGGTATTAAATTTTCATACTCCTTTGTGCTTCTGTTGATCATATCACATCTTTAAGAAACAGTATCAGTCAACCTAATCTCTTTATAACATTAACTCAACAATCTTTTGATGAAATTATGCTACTTATTTTTTGGACACAGAAGCAGAAAAAATAAACGAACAATGTCAAAATGGCCTATCGAATTACGTAAAACAAATAAAAGACATAGTTTGTATCGATACTTACCAGCAAAGCAGCAACAACATCGATGGAGTGATTCAAACATAAAAACCATTCTTGGCTTGTCTGAAATATGCAGCTCTAGGATCACCGTCCATGCAATTTCATAAATTTTAAATTTTGATCCTTTGTTGCATAACATTAACCAAGTTTTAGTCACTTCGCAATGAATGGTTGCTTAAGAGATATCAAGTGATTTTATTTACGAGGTCTAAATACAAATAGAGATTGCAGTATTTGAAAAGAAAAAAAAGAAAATCTCAAATTAAAGTAAACCTTATATTTCTTTAGCAATTATCTTTGTGAAAATGAAGTGTTGGTTGCTGAGACGATGGATCTTTTGTTCCACATACCACGAAAGAAATGGTTTCAGACATGTTCAGGTCTTGGGTGAGGATTTGCATGAAAGCACGATGCTTAGGAAGCACATCTAACACCTATTTTTCCACAATGCACTTGCCATAAATTTTTTTCATAAAGTTCTATGCATCATCTCACCAAATCTTTCTTTCTGAACGCGAGCTTGATAGGCAACATCACTCCTCGTAGCCACGTCTAGAAAACTAGAGCTTTGTTCACAATGTAGATGCCAAGAAAATTAATGCATTATTGTGGTGCTTATCAGCTTGTGAAATATCTCTCGATAGTACTTATACACTGAGGCTAGCAATTCATACAAATATCTGATTTTTCTATTACAACTAGCATCATGAACTGGTTGACTTCTATTTCCCTATGGTGACCTCAAAGAATTCACAGCAACCTTAAGGAATATTTTCTGATGAAGTAATGTACTTCCTAATATGACAAGTAAGAACAATTATGTCATCATAATTCATTGAGGTTTCAAGTATTTTTTCACATGTAGTTCTAATGGTGAAGCAAACTTCCCTACATAGAAAACCTGGCTGTCTACATATCATGCATACATCAGAATCATCAGAGAGCAAATGCAGCATAAAAACCTCCAGTTGTGTTTTTCTGTTTTTATCATCCTTCCTGAACAAGATAACTTGAGATACTATTCCTTTTACCTGTGTTGGATGCTGTACTTGATCATCCCAGCTTTTATAAAAAAGAATATTGGCTGTAGAAGCTGCCATCTAGCAACTCCACTTTTGAAGTGTTTTAAAACAATTATATCTATGTAACCTTCAACTGTAGTTATATCTGCAAATCATGCTTTCCACTCGTTAAGTCTTCCTTATACAATTATGGACACCACAAAATTATCCATAATTAAGAATTTAAGATCATACCTTCAGGAGTTTCTCCTTGTGGCCGAAGAAAATTCAAGTTTTTGTTCATGAAATTAGATTTGGAAGGTCAATGGTTTAATTGATAACTTTTTGCTTATTTTTTATATTATGTCATATTCCAGTGTGATCCTCTGATCCCTCTCAAAAACTCATTGAACAAAAAATCCCAAAAATATAATTCCCCTTTTGTAGATGTAAATTTTTGATTTCATAATTTTATTTAAAAAGTTTAAATTATGTTTCTATTTATTTGGGAAATTATTGTAGTTAATCTCATTGACTAAATTTAACTACTACTATCAATTCTAGATGCCAAAAATTAGCAACCATGAAAAGCCTAAATTGAAAATGATACTAGTCAAACGACAAGAAATGCAAACTTAATGTTAAGACAAAAATTATAGTTCAGAGGAAAAGCCAGCAAAAACATTTAAAATAGAAATCTTTGGTAATTGAATATGAAAAAGTCATACCAACATTTAGACACGATATTAAGAACCTAAAAGTATTAATCCATGTGATCAGAGTGAAATAGGATAAATAAGCTCTTTAATGTACCTATAAACTTGATATTTTGAACTAATGTTTAAGAAATAGTTTTGTGCATCTCTATTGCAACACATAAGCTTCATTGTTACTCAAGATATGCATACAAATCTCTTCGTATTATAAATAGAAGATCCAATACCTCAAAAGGTTGGCCTCAATTACCTCGATCGTGTAATGATCTTTGGGGACCATGTTGAGCCAATTTTCTCTACTCTAGACATCACTCCTTCTTAGAAACCAACTCTTAGCACAATTATACTTGTTCTGATAAGGGAGGGATTGAAAGCTTATCATTAGCAAACAACAATGACAGTAGAATAGTTTGTTTATTTATATCCCCGAAATATTTTTCAAGTTTATCACATAAACCGAGTTACACTCCTCTGGAATCCCTTTCGTTTAGAATGTAGATGAGGTAGTACACTTAATTATAACTTGGTTTCACTGAAAGCATAGCTTCAGTTTTGCCTTATTAGTGCACTTATAAGGATATTATGTATAAATGAGTTCTTCATCTACCCTTTTGGTCTTAAAGTTCCCAAATATTATGTCAATCTATATTTAAATGAATTTTGCAACTATTGAATACCACCAAATTTAGAAACTAGGGGTCTTGATGATGAGATACAATAGTCAATGGTGAATTTTTTTTTTCCATATTTTTTTATACAGAGTCAAGTAGATAAACATCATTTTATTCATCATTTATAAATATTTATTATAATTCATTTATTCATCAAATCATAAGTAGAAAAATAAACATAGTGATGTTAACTTCAAAAATCATACAAGTGGCTCTACTTAGTGGTAGAGGAAGGTCTGCTCTCCACTAGAATCCAATTTAGTACTAGAGGGAGGTTACTCTGAAAATTAAAAACAAAGAAAATTCAACAATACTGAGTAGGAACCCTAAAAGTCAACTCAAAATGAATACATGATCAAAATTCAGTCATCCCATTGGCGTATATCAAATACCCGAAGGAGCACTCCCCTAACAACGGATGGAGAGGCTTTATCCTATGGGATGAGTTTGTGTTCTCCCAACAACGGATGGAGGCAATCTCATATCGCACTCCCAATAGCGGATGAAGTGGTATCCCTCACCAGCCAAAGTGGGGACACGTTCCTCCCAACAACGGATGGAGGAACCGTCCAACCGTCACGTCTGACGGCCCGCTAATCCCCGAAGGGAATCGCCCTACCTGCTCTTTGTAGGGAAATAACATAATCTCACACTTGTCATGTGGGATGAAATAACACATTTAAAACATCTCTTTCAAATATTATCAATATCAAATAATACAAATTAGCCCTCAATTGACTTGAACCCTAGTTCAATCAATCCAATTGAACTCAATTTACTAGAACCTAACCGAACCGATCTTTAATCCTTATTTAACTGGTCTAGAACCACCCTAGCCTAGTATAATTTGGACTAGATTAGGTTCAATTTAGGTTAAACTGACTTAAATAAGTCAATCGATTCGGAATCACCCTGAATTGATCTAGACTAATTAAGCCTAGTTTAGTTCAATCAATATTTGAGCTCAAATCGAATAACAATATTAGGCTAGATTGGGCCAACTCATCTATTGGTCATGTGCATTACACATGACTAGGCATGCTATTGGGAAATCTGGGGGCGACATCACATTCGCAGTTGAAGAACAAAAACAAAATCCCCTATTCTCAAAGAGATATTCGATGTCATGCGAAGATTGATGCGTAAAAATTCGCAAAACTTAAAATTGCATATAGAGTAGATTATGTTACCTAGAGAGATCGTATATCCCTGAATCCTTATAGATCTCTGGGAGAGGGTGAATGAGGTCAAGCGTCCTCCTCTCTAGCGGTGATCCACACAACAGGGCTATGACGACACTCCTCAAAACTCTAGGCCTGCTCTGAGCTAGAGAGGGAGAGGAGAATAGGAGAGGCAAGCAAATGCTCTAGCCTATGAACCACTGAATCCCTCCTATTTATAGAGGTCCCATGTCAAACCCTAATGGATCCTCCCCTATTGGGTATTGGATCTGCATCCAATTACCCAAGTCTCTTAGATTAGTGGATCTCTATCTAATAATCTCTTATGGGCTCTTATTGAATCTCATCCATAGGATTCAATAATTCAGGGGCTTCTTGAATATCCAATAAGTTAGGGGCTCCGACGGATATCTCATATCCGAACCTCTACTCATCGCAATGCATACCATATATGTGTGACCTTCTATGCCCAATATCGAGCTAGCCGTGAGTCATACCTGTCAGAACTCCTTCTAGCTTAGTAATTATTATCTCCATAACAATTTACTCAACTTATCGATTACGGACGTACTAGGCCACTACGTCGTAGTCCCAGACATTACAGGGGAATCCAATCCATTGGACATGTCTATCCTCAATTATAGTATACCTATAGTCTCTCATTTATCTAATATTCCAAAGTCCATATACCGGGTATGGTGCTGTTAGACCCATATGGTTTCTACTCGAGTCTCTCTCTAATCGGATTCTCCCGGAGAACTTTTTCTCTCTCAATTCGAATGACCCTGGCCAGGGATTTGTTTGAGCAAGCATACATGGAATATTCCTTTCATGACGCCGAAAGTGGATGCTCCTCTTTCGACACTCAATAGCCCTCGTAAGGTCGACTGTCACTCTCAATGATCAACTATAATAGATCTAGGACATCCAAGCCTATAAGTTTGGTATCAAAGAATGGAGCACTCATATAGGACATCTTTTGTGTCTTAAGTCTAAGGACTAGATATACCACTAGGACTACAAAATCGTTGTCTGACAATAAGGTATCATCAACCATGCAGCATTTCATAAGCGGATTAATTAGTGAACTCATTCTCTAATGAGCACCTATACTGTATCTCTAGTGTCCCCACATGTGCAACTATGAGACCAGCTGCTTCTATCATATGGATGGGTATATAGCACACCAGTCTGTTCGGTTATCTCGATATCCCTCTCGAGTAACCTATGATCGAGATTATTTAGGATATGTGTTTAAAGGTGAATTGATCTTATTATCATGATCTTATCACGATTCAATTCCCATTGTATAGATCCAAGAACATCACAATATATGCATGCATATATGCAATAGTCAATATAAAGTGATACATGCCAAAATATAATAAGCAAAAAGATTCCGTGTCAAGTTATATATGCCATCACTCACGTGATTGGCTTGCTAGGCACCTATGACTAACAATCTCCCACTTGACCTAAAGTCAATCACCTATGTGTCTGATCCCCATTAGACCATTGTGACACTCAAAGACAATATGAGACAACGGCTTTGTCAGTGGATCTGTAATGTTATCTTCGGATGGAACTCTTTCCATTATTATATCTCCTCGGGTCATGATCTCTCTAATAAGTTGGAACCTCCTTAAAACACTTCTGATGAGACCCGGGTTCCCTTGTTTGAGTAATCGCCCCGTAGTTGTCGCAATAGAATGAATCAACTCCTTGCTAGTTAGCCCGACTCCTAGATCTGTGATATACTTCTTCATCCAGACTCCCTCCTTTATTGCCTCTGCTGCAGCAATGTACTCCGCCTCTATGGTAGAGTCAGCAGTAGTATCATGCTTGGAACTCTTCTAGCATACTACTCCTCCATTCAGGGTATACACAAACCCCGAATTTGACTTGCTATCATCGACATCGGACTGAAAGCTCGAGTCTGTGTAGCCTTCAACCTTAAGGCTACTACCTCCATATACTAGTAAAAGATCCTTAGTCATTCTCAAGTACTTAAGGATACACTTTACTGCTTTTCAATGCTCCAAGGCTGGATCCTCCTAATACTTGCTCACGACACTCAGAGCATGCGCTATATCAGGCCTAGTACGTAGCATGTCATACATGATAGACCCTATCGCTGAGGCATATGGTATCATATTCATGTTCGCTCTTTCTTCAAGAGTCTTTGGGGACATACTCCTAGAAAGAGATATCCCATGTCTTATCGGAATGAGACCTCTCTTGGAATTTTCCATGCTAAACCTTTTAACAATGGTTTCTATGTACCTGGACTGGGACAAGTCAAGCATCATCTTGGATCTATCTATATAGATCACAATCCCCAAGATATAGGATGCTTCCCCTAAGTTCTTCATGGAGAAGTTTTTAGATAACCAAGCCTTTACTATGGATAGCATTCCTACATCATTCCAAACGATCAGGATGTCATCCGCACCTTAGTCCATAAATGGATCTAAGCAACCTATACACCATATCTGGGCAGTCCTTGGACACGAATCCCTCGGGTTGTATCATATATATCTCCTCCTCGAGGTTCTCATTGAGGAATGTAGTTTTCACATCCATCTGTCAGATCTCATAATCATAATGTGCTGCAATAGCCAATAGAATTCAGATGGATTTTAGCATTACTATGGGTGAGAAGGTTTCATCATAGTCAACACCTTGCCTTTGTCGATACCCCTTAGCCACTAGCCTTTCTTTATAGTCTACCTTTCCATATACTCCGATCTTTTTCTTAAAGATCCACTTGCAATTGATGGGTACAATACTTTCAGGCGCATTAACTAGGTTCCAAACCTTGTTGGAGTACATAGAATCCATCTCAGAATTAATGGCTTCTTGCCACTTCCCAGAGTCTATACTCATAATAGCCTCATTATAGGTCTAAGGATCAATATCTTCAACATCCTCTCCTCTAATATGTCTCACATATCTCTTCGGAGGATGGGATACTCTGTCGGAACTACGTAAAGTTGGAACTTATGTATTAGGTACTTGAACAGACTCGGGCTGTAGAGTGGTGCTTGAGTTAAGTTCTCCAACCGCGCTCAACTCTATTATGCTCCAATTGTCTCCGCCAAGAGTGTGTTCCTTCTCAATGAATACTGCTCTCTTAGCTACAATGACCTTTTGGTCCTCGAGATGATAGAAATAATATTCACAAGTTTCCTTGGGGTATCCCACGAACTTGCATCGCTCTGTCCTCGATTCCAACTTATCGGGGTTATGTCTTTTAACGTGGACAGGGCAGCCCCAAATCTTAATAACCTTAAGATCGGGTTTCTTCCCTTTCTATATCTCATATGGTGTAGACACTACCGACTTAGTTGGAACTCTGTTCAGAATGTAAGCTGTAGTCTCTAGGGTATATCTCTAGAATGAGATGGGTAGGTCAGTGAAACGCATCATGGATCGTACCATGTCTAACAGCGTACGATTTCTCCTTTCAAACACACTATTGAGCTAAGGTGTATAAGGAGGTGTCCACTGGGATAATATCCCATAGTCCTTGAGGAATTGGGTAAACTCTATACTTAAGTACTCACCTCCTCGATCTGATCGAAGAGTCTTGATACTCTTTCCAGTCTGGTTCTCTACTACATTCTTATACTCTCTGAATTTCTCAAAGGCCTCAGACTTATACTTCATTAAGTATACATATCCATACCTTAAGAAATCATCAGTGAAGGTAATGAAGTAGGAGTAACCACCAATGGCATCAATTGACATGGGTCCATATACATCACTATATATGAGTTCCAACAACTCAGTGCCTCTTTCTCCAATTCCACTAAATAGAGAGTTGGTCAATTTTCCACGAAGGCAAGGCTAGCATATTGCATATGACTCATAGTCGAATGGATCTAGATATCCATCCTTTAGCAACTTTTGAACCTTCCCTCATGGATGTGACCTAGCCTACAATGCCAAAGGTATCCACTATTCACCTCATCTTGTTTCCTCTTAGACACACTTACATTCATGATATGTGGAGTAGTGTCTAGCATAAATAAACAATTATGCAATATTTCTTTCTTGATGATCTCATCATCTAATAATATCGAACAACCATTGTTCTAAAAAACTAATTTATATCCACTAACTGTCAAACATGAAATGGGGATAATGTTTTTGATAATAGAAGAAATAAAATAACATCAATCTAATGCAATAATAGCTCCACCAGGCAGATGTAGGGTGACCTCGCCAATAGCTACTATAGCAACTTTTGCTCCATTGCCCATCTTGAGGTTCATCTCGCCTCTCTCCAGTCTCTTGGGCCTTGCCAGAACCTGCAACGAATTGCATATAAGATAAGCACTATCGATATCCAATACCCATATGTTATCATAAGAGTCTGACAAATGGAGACTGATCATGAATATACCTGAAGCTTCTCTAAGCTTCTATTTCGCCCTCTCTACAAGGTACTATTTATAATTCCTCTTCTAGTGCCTATCTTTGTCATAATGGAAGCACTGGCTTTTGTCCTTTGTCGAGTCTTTCTTAGCAACCTTTGCTTTACCTGATCTACCCTTGCCATTGCCCTTCTTAAGGGACTTTTCTGCTTTCCTTTTCTTTTTTGTCTCACCAGTGTATAGAACTGGCTTCTCCTTTTTTATAGTGCTCTCTGCCTCCCTCAACATATTGAGGAGCTCTAAGAGAGAAATCTCAGGCTTGTTCATATTAAAATTAATTATGAAATGTGAAAAGGAATCTGGTAAGGACTGAAGCACAATGCCCACACACAAGTTATCCTCTAGGACTATTCCTAGACCTGTGAGTTTCTCTATCCACTCAATCATATTTAGGACATAGTTCTGAACTAGTATCCCCACAGTCATCCTAGCGCCGAAGAGGCTCTTGGATATCTCATATCGCTGAGTCCTTCCATGTTCCTCAAATAATTTGTGGACATGTAGGAGAATGGATCTGGTATCCATCTTTTCATATTGTCTCTATAACTTAGGAGTTATAGAGTCTAACATGTAACACTAAGCAAGAGTGGAGTCATCAATATACTTCACGTAGCAAGCGATTTCATCCTCGCTTGCCCATTTCTCGGGCGTAGGCATCACTGTATCAAGGACATATGCGATTTTCTCTTCTGTGAGAATAATTCTCAAGTTGCAGAGCCAATCTGTATAATTTGGACCAGTAAGATGGTTGATATCAAGTATGTCACGTAAGGGATTTGAAAGCGACATTTTCTGAAAACAAAGATGCCGCAGAAATGAATAATATACAGATTTTGCAAGAAATAAAAAATCAAGATATGGACTTTTATCTTAATATGCTCCCACTATTTTACTGGGAAGTCACGCGACACCCTCAGCATGTGAAACAAAATTCTCCGGCAAGCTTCTAGTGGGGATCAGGATCCAATCAGCATTTTAGAGTAACCTCGAGGGACTCGACCAATCACACTAAGCCCAAAAGGTAGGAAACTATTGCCGATCACAACTCCTTGTGATTCCCGTCCTATTCGGCCTCCGAATCACCATGGTCTCGAGGGACTCGACCAACCAAGATGCTCGGTTAAGTCAACACCATCGTTACAAGATAAGTCTGATTCGATGATATACCCTTGAGGGACTCGACCAAGTATACCATGTCCTCAGGTCACCGGTGACATCTCTATGTCGTAGGCAAGATAGCAAATCGCGATATAGGTGAGCCTCGAGGGACTCGACCAACTCAACCTACACCGGAAATCGGTCCTTATAACGATGGAAGGCCAGGTGGGTCAATCTAATTACCTCACGTTTACCGACTTAATATTATCGAGAGAGGGGTTTCTATGATTTGGTTTCCTAATATGATATGTCACACATATACATATTTAATATATATCTACATCGCATGCAAATATATATACATATCTAATATGTGTATAAGCAATCACACCAGATGATCATGGACCACAACCTAATGTGATCAAGCCTGAACCAATAGGCCTAATCACTTACATCAAGATCTATGTGTGCAACGGTGCATCTCCATGCCCTGTGATCGTCCATCTCATCCTTGTCGGTTCCGTCGACATCTTGATACATCTCCATGCATTGCGATCATTCGTCTCGTGGGTCCCGCTATCGCATCCACGCTCCCGCTATGCCTCCTTGTATGATTACATCTTAATCATAAACACGCAGGCTCGATAATAAATGAGAAATATAATGGAGGCTCCTAGACCTCAATAATAATAATCATAAGTACACAAATCATACGGTCCATGATCATCTGTCCACACATCATACATCACATGTATAAATCATCATCATATAGGACTACTAGATAATAATAAAAATAATAATTAATTAAATTATTTAATTAATTAATATTTTCTGAAATAAGGGATATGTAGAGAATTTTAGAATTTTGAGGGATATTTTCATAATTTAGACAAAGGACAGAAACTGGAATTTCTTAAATTCCCAAGGGCAAAACTATCTTTGGCCCAAGACTGCCCCAATCCCTCTCTTCTCCTTGCTTGGTGCGGGCGCCGCCACCCTTGCCGGCGGTAGCCCTCTACAGCGGGGAGCGGGGGCGCTGCCCCTGCCTACGGGCGGTGTGCTCGCTAGCGGCTCTGCTCGCGAGCAGGGGCCTCTACCCACGGGGGCTGCTCCCGCAGCCGCCGCCCGTGCAGGCAGTTGCTCCGTGAGCGAGCGCCGCTGCGGGCATTGTGCCCACAGGCAGCGCCTGCGGGTGCCACCGTCAGCGTGCCATAGGCGGCTCTGCCTACGGGTGGCCGGCAGCTGACGATTGCAACCGCGTGCATCAGCAGTTGCTACGTAGGTGGCCGAGCGCCGCCCTTGCGGCCACCGCTGTAGGCGACCTGCCTACACGAAGATGGCAGTAAGCAGGTAGCCATCTTCGAGCGTAGCAGGGGCAGCAATAGTTGCTGGCCTTCCTCGCCTAATGCGTTAACAATTTTGACATCAAAAGCATTACACAAACATTCAAAACCAATTTTCGCACGAACAACTTGGCTCTGATACCATTGTTGGAAAATCTTAGGACGACATCACATGCGTAGTGGAAGAACAAAAACAAAATCCCCTATTCTCAAAGAGATGTTCATTGTCGTGCGAAGATTGAAAAATCCACGAAACTTAAAACTGCGTATATAGTAGATTGTGTTACCTAGAGAGATCGTATACCTCTGAATCATTGCAGATCTCTAGGAGAGGATGAAGAAAGTCAAGCGTCCTCCTCTCTAGCGGTGATCCACACAATAGGGCTGCGACTAGGCTCCTCAAAACTCTAGGCTTGCTTTGAGGTGGAGAGGGGGAGGAGAATATGAGAGGCAAGCAAAGACTCTAGCCTATGAATAACTGAATCCCTCCTATTTATAGAGGTCCCCTGTCAAACCCTAATGGATCCTCCCATATTGGGTATTGGATCTGCATCCAATTATCCAAGCCTCTTAGATTAGTAGATCTCTATCCAATAATCTCTTATGGGCTCTTATTGAATCTCATCCATAGGATCCAATAATTCAGGGGCTTATTAGATATCCAAGAAGTCAGGGGCTCTGGCGGATATCTCATATCCGAACCTCTACTCATCGTAATACCTACCATATGTGTGTGACCCTCTAGGCTCAATATTGAGCTGGCCGTGAGCTATACCTATCAGAACTTCTTCTCGCTCATTGAATTATTATCTCCATAATAATTCACTCGACTCATCGACTACGCACGTACTAAGCCACTACGTCATAGTCCCCAGACGATACATGTGAATCCAATCCATTAGACCTGCCTGTCCTCAGTTACTGTATAACTATAGTCTCTCATCCATCTGAATATCCCAGAGACCATATACCGGGTATGATTTTGTCAAACCCATACGGTTTCTACTCGAGTCTCATTCTAATCAGATTCTCCCGGAGAACTCTTTTTCTCTCAATCCGAATGACCCTGGCCAGGGATTTGCCTAAGCAAGAACACATGGGATATTCCTTTCATGACGCTGAGAGTGGGTGATCTTCTATCGACACTCACTAGCCCTTGTAAGGTCGATTGTCACTCCCAATGACTGGTTGTACTAGATCTGAGACATCCAAACCTATAAGTCTGGTATCAAAGAATGGAGCACTCATACAGGACATCTTGGTGTTTTAAGTCCAAAGACTAGATACACCATTAGGACTACAAAATCGTTGTCTGACAATAAGGCATTATCAACCATCTAGCATTCCGTAAGCGGATCAATCTATGAACTCATTTTCCAATGAGCACCTGTACTGTATCCCTAGTGTCCCCACACGAGCATCTATAAGTCTAGCTACATCTATCATATGGACGGCTATACAGTACACTAATATATCTAGTTATCTCAATGTCTCTCTCGAGTAACCTATAACCGAGATTATTTAGGATCTGTGTTTAAAGGTGAATTGATCTCATTATCGTGATCTCATCACGATCCGATTCCCATTTCACAGATCTAAGGACATCACAATATATACATGCATATATGCAATAATCAATATAAAATGATAAATGCCAAAAATATAATAATAAAAAAATTTTCGTGTCAAGTCACACGTGTCATCACTGACGTGATTGGCTTACTGGGCACCTATGACTAGCACATGCATCACACAAGACTGACCTAGCCCAGGCCCATGGACTAGTCATGTGCGTCGCATGTGACCGCCCATGATGGTTGGGCTGGGCTAGCCTACGGGCCAAGGCCTGACCTTTGGGTTGTGTTAGGCTTACGGGCTGCTAGTGGGTTGTGGCCTAACCTATGGGTTAGGCCTGTGAGCAATTTCAATCCAATTCATATCAAATTTCATACAACAACATATATTCACTAACAACTATATAAACAAAAAAATATAATAACCCATTAAAAGATAAATTGTAAGATAAGTTTTAATACAAGAAAATAACCTTCTAAATTCAAATAAAAATTAAATTTTTAACACATGTATAATTTTAAAATATTCTAGTCAAATAAATTTTAAATAATTCAGAATAGTACATTTTAATTTGAATTTTCAGATCAAAGAATATCAAAAATTTTAAATAATATATTTTAATTTAACAAAAATCTTAATCCAAATAAGATTAAAGGCAAGTTGTAATGCCAAGAAATATCATATATTTAATACATGAAATATGTAAAATTTTAAATTATTTAAATCTAAAATTAAATAAACTAAAGAACATTATAAAAACTTCAGTTAATAGACTTTAATGCAATAATAAAAATTTTGATATTTAAAGAATTGATAAATATTTTTCAAACTACAAAACATTCAACATTTAAAAAATCAAAATAAAAACTAAAACTTTTATTTTCAAGAAAGGTATAGAAACCTACCTCTCGTCAATAGGGTGTAATTCCTCGTTCCTACCGTTGCTAGGTTTGGCTAAGTGAGAAACAAAAGAGAGAAATCCTTTCCCTTAAATAGGAGGAGGTGAGTCTCCATTAAAGAAAATTTATTTTATTTTCATATTTATTTAATATAAATTATTTCTATTTAATATACTAATATGATATCACCCTACTTAGAATATTTAATAGTTATTTCCTAATTCGTATTAACAAATAAGGAAATAGATTAATATTTCCTAAATTACAATGGCAAGTAAGGAAAAAAATTAATTACTAACTTAATTATTTGATTTGATTACATTTCTCCCCTCCTATAAAAAAATTTGGTTCCCAAATTTAGCTCACCTTAATAGAATAGATGAAGATACTGCTCTCGTATATCTTCTTCTCTTTCCCTCATTGCCTCTTGGTCTAGGTGTTGCCAACAAATATTTACCAAAGGTATAATTTTATTCCTTAAAATATATTCTTTTCTTTCTAAGATCTGGGTTGGTCGTTCTCCAAAAGTAGCATCATCTATTAGTTATAGAGGTTGGTAAGATATGACATGTGATGGATCCCTGATATATCTTCGAAGCATACACACATGAAATACATCATGGATACTAGCCAAAGCTGGGGGCAATGCCAATCTATACGCCACAGACCCGATCTTTTATAAGATCTCAAATGGGCCAATGAATCTTGGGGCTAACTTCCCCCTTTGACCAAACCTCATAACTTCCTTGGTTGGCGACACTTTTAAGAAGACGTGCTCACCAACTTCGAACTCTAGATCTCTTCGCCTTCGATCTGTATAACTTTTCTGATGACTTTGAGTTGTTAATAATCTTTGATGTATAATTCGAACATTATCAGTATCTTTTTGAATTAATTGAGGTCCTAAAAGCTTCCGTTCTCCTATCTCATCCCAATATATAGGTGATCTACACTTTCTTCCATAAAGGGCTTCAAATGGAGCCATCTGTATACTAGAATGGTAACTATTATTATAAAAAATCTCAATTAGGTATAAGTGCATATCCTAACTCCCACCAAAATCCAAAGTACATGCTCTTAAGAGATCTTCAAGAGTTTGTATTCTCCTTTTAAATTAGCCATCAGTTTGGGGGTGAAAAGTTGTATTAAACTTTAACTATATGCCAAAGATTTTTGTAAACTTCCCCAAAACTTAGAGGTGAACCTTAGATCTCTATCTGAGATAATGCTAATTGACACCCGAATAATTTCCTTAATATATAAGCTTGCTAATTTATCCAATTAATACTTCTTATTAAAAGGGAGGAAGTGAGCTGATTTAGTAAGTTTGTCTACTACTACCTAAATTCTGTCATATCCTTTCGCAGTCTTGGGTAATCCTGTTACAAAATCCATAATGACTTGCTCCCACTTCCATTCAGGAATCGAAATCCTAAGCAATTTCCCCATAGGTACTCGATGTTCTATCTTCACTTGTTGGAATATCAAACATTTAGAAACAAACTCTACTATATCTCTCTTCAAACCACGGCACCAATAGTTTTGACGTAAATCTCGATACATCTTAGTAGTCCCGGGATGGATATTAAATTTTGATCTATGTGCCTCCTCCAATAATTAAATCTTTACTAGATGGCTTTCGGAAACACAAAGTCGATTGTAGAATGTAATAGAACCATCTTCGGCTTGGAGGAATTTGGGTCTAAATCCTTGAGCTATCTCCTTAATTATCATCTAAATATATGTATCTTCCTTCTGACATTATTTAACCTTTTCCACCAAATATGAATGTGTCATCAGACACGCAAGAAAACCTTTATTTATCTCCGATAAAAGTTTAAGTTTTAAGTCTGCTAACTCCATCATCATAGAATTTCTTTAAATATTCATATAGGCTATAAGACTATAGGTATTTTTGCTTAAGGCATCAGCAACTACATTAGCCTTCCCAGTATGATAGTTGATATTAAAATCATAATTCTTTAGAAAGTACAACCATCTTCTTTGTCTCATATTTAAATCTTTCTGTACGAAAATATATTTGAGACTCTTATGATCTGTGAAGATTTTAAAAGTCTGTCCATAGAGATAATGCCTCCAAATTTTCAGTACAAAAATGATAGCTCATAGCTCTAAGTCATAAGTAGGATAGAGTAGGATAGTTCTTCTTGTGAGACTTTAATTGCCTAGATGCATAAGCAAGGAATCACTAAGATAGGAGCATCGGTTAATTTCTTCTTCAATTCCCAAAAACTTTGTTGACATTTATCATCCCATATGAACTTTATATATGTTTTTGTGTGATCAATGGTGCTGCTATTTTTGAAATCTTCTACAAATCTACTATAGTATCCGACCAAACCCAAGAAGATTTTTATTATTTTAAACATTATTATATCATTTTTATGTATGATTTATAAATTATGTCATATTTTAATGTGATATAGAACATTACATTTGATTTATACATCATAACATTATATGTATGTTGTACGTATTAACATCCATTACATAATAATTGTTATTCACTATGTTCACAATATACCATATAGCTTGTGTTTAAGATCAGATCTTAGAAGTTCAGAACTTTTAAGTTGTTCTCCATTGTTTAAGTTTTTTTAATGACATCTTTTATGAATCTGCTAACCAAATTATTCACTTCTGTTTGTGCTTCAGTTTTCTTTCAAAAAAAGAATAAGAGATTTGCCATAAAGACTTCACAAAGAAAGTGTTTTATAATCTCTCTCTCTACAAAAGAATTGAGCACTCTATAAAGTTAAATGGACTAACAAAATTTTGCTGCTCAAGAGATCAAATAACCAGGAAAACACAAAACAGAGAGAAGACCAGTACTGGGTGGAGTGCACCATCAAATAAAGTAGTATCCACCTCATCCCTACTTAGAGAGAAACATAGATTCAAGTCATCCCAATTGCCTCCAACAATCTTCTGCTGCTACATGGTGGAGTTTGGTGTCAAAATGAGGTGGCTTGAGTTCAAGAATTGGCAGGGATTTCATGGAGCAAATGACTCAACAATGTGATGTCAGGAGGCACAACCAGACCAAACAATGGTGTTCCTGCTGATGTGTCTCATATGAGGGTGTCATTAGAGAACAACTGCATCAGGTTGTGAAGAGCTTCAGGATAAAATTTCCTAGCAAACAAGTAGCAAAGTCTCTTCATTCCATTCCACAAACAAGGTTTCGCTGTCACCACTTTCTGCAAAATAAATAAATAAATACATGATTGATATAAACAAAAAACAACTCAATACTACTGTTGAGGTTGGTCTTTGATTATAAAACACTGGAAGGACAGTTAAATAGCAGATTTGGTGTACTCAAGTTTGAGTGATTAGTTTCTCTTCCGGATTGTGTTGTATAATTGTTAGCTGAAAACAGATAGCAGCAAAGATTTTGTGACGATAAATACAAGTCAAACATGGAAAGAAAATGAAATTCTTGTAGTATTAGTTATGATTCGGCATGAATTAACCAGATTGTTACAGTCGATGGCATTAAACAATTATTTAATAGCTTCAACAGTAACATTATTCGGAATACTGCATAGTCGATCACTTTGAACAATTATCCGATATTCCAACATAGTATACATGCTTGCCACGATTTGTAACCCATTGTTGTTATTATTTTTAAGCATGACTTAACCTTTTAGTATGCAGAATTTGCATAATGGGTAAGAGATAGTAAAGGACCAAATAATACTATGTAAACAAAAATGAAAATAGATGCTTTTGGTGCTTTGGAGTTCAATCCTCCAACTAGTGAACATGCTGAGAAAATATTTGACTTGTTTCAACAGACATGATTATTTTCTTACAAGTCATACCGGCTTCTAATTGAGTAGTTCTGTTTCATCCATCCGCATATTTTTTTATTAGCTTCTCTGAAGGCTTAGATAGTAGGTCATCAATCCCTCCATATTTGTTCTGTGCCTCACGCACGTATCATGCTACTCTATATGATTGCATAGTGTTTTAAAGGTTTTGGTTGACATAGCCATGTAGAACAAGCATTTTCTTGCAAAGTCCTACCACTTACCACTATCTACGACAAAAATACAAGAATTTTAGATGGATATCTGCAACATGTTCCAATTTCCTATTATAAGCTTCGTTCAACCTAAGCACATGAATATACTGAAGTAACTCGGAGGAAAAGAAAAACTATAGAACATGGCGGTCAGCTTGCAAAGATTAAGTTACTTTTGCCTAATCTGATGTTCTTTCGGTGATTGTGACAACTATAGAGAAAGCAAATCAGGAAAAGGTGAACGAGGAAAGAATCAGCATATACGAACACAAGTTCTAAAAGATTTACCTTCTCATCATTGGTGAAATGGTAACTCTCATCAATAGACTGTCAACAAAACCCATATCAGCCAATAAGAATTTAGAGGCATCTGGACATTCTAAAGTATGAATTTTTGAAAGAGAGAATGCTTACTGAAATGTTCTTCAGGAGCTCAAAAGTGACATCTTGTGCTCGATATGCTTTTGGATGCCACTTTCCTTCAGACCAATCAACATGTATTACGGACCAATTGGCAATTCCAATAGGATCCACCATCTGCAGGATGACATTTCCAATTGGCAATTCCAATAGGATCCACCATCTGCAGGATGTCGAAATGTCCTGTCTGGTTATTGATACTATTAAATTCCCAGATAAGCTATTACTCAGGAAAGCCAAAATGCAAAATGATCTAATGTACTTACATTCAATAGAGTTGGAAGATAGTGTTCATCAGCATAGCAGTTGCGACTATCAAAACCTGGTTAAGGTCAAGAAGATAGTGTTCATCAGCATAGCAGTTGCGATAGTGTTCATCAGCATAGCAGTTCCAAGAACCTACATTGTGAAGTAAATTAGATCCACAAACAGTGGAGGTAATAAGAGACTCATTACAGCAAACAAGAAAACCAAAAACTTACCTTGCGGAGTTTCTGGGGATCCCTAACAATAAGTCTGAGAAAGTCTTCAACTGTAAAGAGTCCATATTTATTCAACCTCTTGTGGAATGAACCATCCTTACCAATCTTTTCCAATCTCCAGACTTCATCTTTCAATTCAGGTGGATAGTGTTTCTTGTCCACTATAAACATCAAAAAGAAAACTTAAGTAAATGGAGAAAAAGAAACCAAAGATAGTGCAAAGCTAACCTACATTCCCCTCTGTGGTCCTTTCAGTGAAAGCTTCTGTTTTCGCTTCACGGACTCGAATACCATCACAAAAACCTGAAGCAATCTTCAGTCCAAGCCTAAATTTCCTACTCCGTATCCAACTAGAATTGTCTGGAAATGTGAGCTCTCCAAGGGTTCCTATACCTTCTTTCCATGAGACGTATAAGTCTCCAATCAAAAGAGGCCTTTTTCCTTCGCGTTCTTTCACTACATGACTGTCAAACTCTTCTTCTGTCCAATCATCATTGTCTTCATTGCTAAAATCACCCTCAAGGACTACAACTTCTAGTTTTGCATATGAATTGGAGAACAAGAAGATTGAAGCAAAACAACAAACAATAATGCTAGTCTTTATTCATAAAGCACCTAATCCAGGAATCGAAACAAGCATAAATAGTCAAAGATGCATATTAGGCATAGGATAACTCATATGTCCAAGTGGAAGAGCTGAGTTGCAGGACCAATTCTGAAATTTGATGATTCCAAGAATACCCTTAAAACTATTAAATCTGGAAAATTACCAAATCTACCCCTCAGAGAAATGATGCTGCGACAATGAACTTCTCATAGGCTAGAAGATGAATTGGTGAACTTCTTATAGGCTAGATGATGAATCAGTTCTTTACTATCGGAAGATAAAAATGAAGCTAATATTTCTTCAAACAATAAGCAACAAACTGAAGGAAATAATCTTTCTTAGATGTGCACATCAATTACTGGGAAACATCACAACTAACAAGCAAAGACTAACAAGATGGACTGAAATTGAATGGCTTGAATATGATAAAGCAAGTCTTAAAGTTAGGTTTGTGCAGAGTTCTATTAATTCTTGTTTGAGTTAATTAGATTAATTGGCCTATTCTCAATTTACAAGGCAATATTATCACAACTTTAGAACATCTTCACAAAGCTAGATATCATTAGACATGAGCTTATTTAGTTGTATTCCACTTATGAAATTTTTGTAATTGATTGGGTACTTTCTGATTATGATCTTTATCCGATTTGGTCAACTACCTTTATTACCTACTTTTATCCCTAAGGACTCCTATCTTTTATAGGAACAGTATGTGGTTAGACTTAAAACAGAAAGATGTGCAGCAAAGATCATTCTTACAGAATGCATTTTCATCAAACAAATTTGGTAACCCAGTCATAACTTACTCTTTGTTCTCCTCATGTTTCACTTCTTTCGTCATACTCCATTATTTCTGCTGTAACAGAAAAGTTTGTTCCTGTTTTCTTATAACTTATTACCTTGCAGACTTTTGCTTCATATTGCTGTTTGTGATGTAATGCACTCTTCATTTACTATAGTCTCCCCAAAGCAATCTGATACTGACAGTGGCACACAAAACAAAATCTAAAAGTCCAAGATTAAAAAGACAGCTTACTTGGTCACAAAGGGATGAAGAAACAGTGCCGCTTGTATAATCATAAAGATTGTATGAAAATCATAATCATAGTGTGTTTGCATGACTTTTTGCAGCTTTTTTTGCTAAACCAAGCAAATGTTAATAATTTTGTTTTCCTTTTAATATAAGATACATAAAATTCTCGGTAGGAAAATAACATCATGCCTATATATGTCTATAGTAGCTTCTGAAAAATAGACTACAATCTGTTAAGCAGAATGACCATAAATTAAAATTCTAGCAATCAGACTCTAGGACAACAATTTAAAAATCATAATATACAGCTGTTATCTGTCTCAACCATCCTTCATTTCATTAAATTTAAACACTTGTTGTGCAGCCTGTAACAAGTTCACAAGAAACTTGACATGCTTTCAGATATTTTACCGGAAAGATTGTATCAGAAAGCATGGCAACATAACTATTTGGTTATAACATCTTAGTCACTTATAATTCCATGCAGAGGAAAAAAAATCCAAAATAAGTTCATTCTCAAAGAATCCATCTGATTCATGATGTATGATGTCATAATATGTCTTACCTTCCACCAATTTTTGGAGGACTTAGCTTTGCTAAGGCTCGTTCAACTTCTTCACTGACCTAATGAAGCACCATACAGCATCAGATTGTCAAGAAGAAACATCAGATATTACTAATAAATAGGGTCCATTCAGAATATAGAACTTCGAGACCAAAAAATTGAAAGTTCATAGAAGGTGAGTTATCAATGTCATAGAAAAAGATCGAGAATAATTTTTAGGGGCCATGTTTCAACATCCAACAGAATGAGAAAACAACACAATTATGGAATAAAGAAATGAAGTTTTACAAATCACAACATATATCCAAAGCAATCAGACAAAAAGAAAGAGATACTTTACACTAACTTAAGAATAAAAGGATTCAAACAATCTTAAGCATTAATTATCTGACCAAACTATAGATAGATTTACAAATTAGCCGAATGCAATTTTTAGAGACTGAAAACCACTCATAGAGAAGACTTAGCATCCCAATGAATAGGAAAGGACTCAGGTTGTCTGGTTGTCAGTCACCAACAAGAGGCAATCGCTTTTGCAGATCTCTTTCTCTCTATAGAATCTCAAGATGAGAGAAATATCTGCTACATGAGCAATTTAACTATAGTATATTACACATGTAATTTAGAGGTGTCACTCAAATTCTTCCAAACAAACATCATTTACATAGAAAGTCAACACGACATGACTTAACTTTAAATACTAATCAAGATTAAAAAAATAGAGCTTATCTTCTTATATTATTTGATTGAATAAGTTCCTTGTGTACACAAACAAACTAGTTAAAAAATGTATTATCTCAAATAATGGTGTCAAAGATGTATTTATACAATAATCAGATGTCGCACTGGAAAATCAAAGTGAGAAATGATAACATGGGCATGTTGTGGATTCTTCAAGTGCAAATTCTTTAATGAAATTAAGTAACTTAAATTGGCAGATCATAGAATGCTGGAAAATGATTTTAAGAAAACTCTGGTGTGGAATAAGTTTTAAGCTCTCTTACAACTCTTCGAAGAATGGGCTCCAATGATGAGCAAATTTTCTGCAGACTGTCCATTTTCAAAGCTTCAACAATCACACTGCAAAGAGTACAAAATACTGAATGGTGACACAAAACAACTAGATAAATTAAGAACTTCTTTCCAAAGATGTTGCTAGATTGGCAAAAATACAAGTGCCAAGCAAGGATTTGAAGAAAGAAGATACTTTTGCTTCAAATAAATCCTAGAGTAGAATACCATCTCGCATGAAATATATAGTTATTACTTATTAGCACTTTAAAAGATTACCAATGAAAGAAAATATTGCGACCATCTTTCCCCTCTCCTGATTCTCAACGTCCTTCACGCTTTTAATTTCTTAACTCTTAAGCATGTGTTTGTATTGAAACCCAAGAATAATTGTTCACATTAACATCATTGTTAAGTAACCCAAGGATTGTTGTCTCGTATGACCACCGGTATCGGTCCCTAGCCAGACCGATATGTACTAGTTGGTATGTGTATCGACATATTGTACGCTAGTATGTACAGAAGACTCAAAGAGGAAAAAGGAGATAAGAAAGGCACAGATGGCAGTGGAGAAAGAGGAGGAAGACGAAGTAGGTAGGAAGAAGAGGAGGTGATGGAGGAAGAGGAAGAAGATAAAAGGATAAGAGAAGGAGAAAGGAGGAAGAGAAAGGAAGAAGATGAGATGGTGGAGGAAGAGGAAGGGAAACAAGAAAGACGTGGAGAAAGTGGTGAAGGAAGCAGTGATTTAAAAAGGCGCTCGGGCGCTCACCTAGGCGCTCGGGCGAGGCGAGGCGAGGCCCGAGAGCCTCACTTCACTTCCAGGCGGCGCGCTTCAAAGAGGTGCTACTTGGGCGCTCGCCCGAGCCAAGCACCCAGCGCCCAGCGCTTGGGTTAAACCAGGCGACCGAACCAGGATTTTAGGTATGGTTCGGTCTTGGTGCTTTAGTTGGTTCAATCAAACCAACTAAAACCGATATCAGTTGTCGCTGCCCAACCCTAACCCTGCTCGTTGCCGCTCCCGCTCCCGCTCCCGCTGCTCGCCGCTGTCGCTGCTCGCCGCTGTCGCCGCTCCTACTGCTCGCCGCTCCTACTCCCACTCCCGCTCCCGCTGCTCACCGCTGCTCGTTGCCGCTGTCGCCGTTGCCGCTTCCTCTTTTCTCAGTCAGCACCCCCTTACACTCCTCTTCCATCTTCTCCTTCTGTATACTGTTAACAGTATACTATATACTGTTAATAATAGAGTAATAATAGTATTTGTATTTATTAGATTAACAATATATTATTTTGATTTTAATACTATTAATTTTTATTTATTTGAAATTATTGTTAGGTTTCAAGATAAATGGCAAGTATACAGAGCAACTCAATAGAGTCTCCAATAGCATCAAAAAAAGATCCTGCATGGAGTTATAATTATCTGAAGGATCCGAAAGATCCTAATGCAGTGACTTGCATATTCTGCGATAAGACTACTGGAGGTGGTATTTTTCGTGCAAAACAACACCTAGTAGGAAATTTCAAGAATACAGTAGCTTGCAAAAAGTGTCCACCTGAGGTAAAAGAAGAGTTGCTGAGTTATATGAATGAAAAGAAGACACAAAAGAATGAATCTTATGAGAATTTACCAGAAGACAATGTTGAACATCTCAGGGACGAAGAAGAAGATTATTTTATGAGTATTAACTCAAGTGGAAAAAAAGTATACGACAAAAGAGAAAAAGAAGTTCTGAGTACTAAAAATGGTAAAAAAGGACCGATGGATCTATATATGTTTCAAGGATCCCAGAAACAACAAGGCCAAGTAGGAGGCTCAAAATTTAGACAAACAAATATAAGTGATGCTTGTGATAAAAAATAAAAGGAAGAACAATTCAGCACATTGCTCGCTTCTTCTATCAGGCTGGTCTTCCCCTTATTACAACTCGTTTAGACAGTTTTAAGGATATGATTGAAGCTATTGGAAAATATAGTGCAGGATTAAAACCTCCAAGTTAATATTATGAGATGCGAGTTCCATTGTTGCAAAAAGAGTTGAATTATACAAATGACTTACTAAAGGGTCATAAAGAATCATGGGCAACACATTGTTGCTCTATTATGTCAGATATTTGGATTGACAGGAGGCGCAAGAGTATAATTAATTTTATGGTTAATTGTTCTTCAGGGACTATGTTTGTAAAGTCAATAGATGCTTCATCTTTTGTAAAATCTTAAGATAAGATATATGATTTACTTGACAACTTCGTGAAAGAAATTAGAGAACAAAATATCGTTCAAATAATAATCGACAATGGAAGCAACTATGTATTAGCTGGTAATATTAATCTTTTAAAATTTTTAATTATTTTATCTTCAATTAAATGTGTTAAACTCTTAAGTCTTATCATTTTTATTATCATTTGTCTCAAGTAAATTGCTTGAAACAAAAAGACCACTTATATTGGACTTCATGTGCAGCACATTGTATTAATTTAATGTTGGAGGATATTAGAAAGATCTTAGACATCAAGAAAACCCTAGAAATGGCAATTTTTGTTGTTGGATTTTTTTATAATCATATTGGGGCTTTGAATATGATGAGAGAATTTATAGGGAATAAAGAATTAGTGAGATATGGTGTCACCCGATTTGCTACTTCATTCTTGACATTACAGAGCGTACATCGTCAAAAACATAATCCGAGAAACATGTTTACCTCTGAGAAATGGGTGACAAACAAATGGGCAAAAGAAGCAAAAGGCAAGAGGGCTACTGATATCATCTTAATGCCATCCTTTTGGAATCATGTAGTTTATACATTAAAGGTAATGAGCCCTTTTGTTCAAGTCATTCGGTTGGTGGATAATGAAAATAAGCCTGTAATGGGATATATTTATGAGGCTATGGATAGAGCAAAGGAGACGATTAAAAGGTTTTTTAATGAAAATGAAGAAAAATATGAGAAATTTTTTACAATAATTGATGAAAGATGGAATTATCAATTTCATCGTCCCTTACATGCAGCAGGATATTATTTGAACCCTGAATTCTTTTATAAAATTAAATCTGTTGGGTTTGATGCATAAGTTTTGGATCGGTTATATCAGTGCGTTGCAAGATTAGTTCCCAGCCTTGAGGTTCAAGATAAGATTATTCATGAATTATCTTTATATAAAAATACCGAAGGTCTTTTTGGAATTCCAATGGTCGTTCGATCCAGGACAACTACGTCTCCAAGTATTAATAATTTGATATAATTAATTTCATATATATTATGTTACTATGTTATTGCTAATAATAACATAAATTTTGTAGCTGAATGGTGGAGTCTATTTGGAAACTTCACTCCGAACTTACAGCAATTTGCTATCAAAGTACTTAGTTTGACATGTAGTGCTTCGGGTTGTGAGCGAAACTAGAGTGTCTTTGAGCATGTAAGGATCACTAAATATTTTTATTTTAATTAATTAATTTATTTAGATAGATATATTAATATATTTTTAAATTATATGACATGACAGATTCACTCGAAGAGAAGAAATCGGTTGGAACATCAACGATTGCACGATCTTTTTTACATAAAGTATAATTAAGCTTTGAAGGCTCATCATGATTTGTAAAATAGAATCGATTCAATCTCATCGTAAGATATTGATGATTCAAATGAGTGGTTGGTAGGAGAAATGGGTGCTAACTTGCAAGATGCCGAAGACGAGCTTGTATTTGAAGATGATAGATTGACATAAGGAGATGTGGCAAGAGCTTCAGGTGCTGGAGAATTACAAACATATATAAGACATATGACAAAGAGAAAAATGAGTGCAAAAGCATAAAGCTCGGCTCCTGCTATTATTGAAGACATAGAGAATTAAACATATTTTGATGAAGAGGAAGAAGTCGAAGGATAAGAGGAAAAAGACGAATTTAATGAAGATTATTTGTATGAAAATGACGATAATATTGATTATGATGAATGACTTTGATGTAAAATTTTATTATTTTGAATGTTAAAACTTTTTGTTAATGTGACATTGTGATTTTGTATCTTAGATTTTCTTAATTTAATAGCATATTTTTATTTAAAATTTTAAATAATTATATTTATTAATTATATTATATATTTTTATATTTTAGCCCTCGCTTCGCTCGGGCGAGCGCCTAGCGCCTCGGGCGTTTTTGGACCTTGGCGCCTAGCGCTTTTTAAATCACTGGAAGGAAGATGAAAGCAAAGAGGAGGAAGCATACCCAGAATTAGTGGCACATGGTGCGCACTATGAGCAGCATATGCGCGACGACAACTGATAGCAGGCAGCTCGTGGGCAAAGAGGGCTCGCATTCTAAACCATTTAATAAATAGTTTTTTTTTTTAATAAGTTAGATCTAAACACCCAAAACAAGGGAGGTCCGCGTATCTATTCAGAGACTGCTAAACATCGCCCATCTCATACCGGTCTAAACAAAACAACATCCCATAAATTAACCCACAAGAAATCTTATAGTCAATTCTGCTAGTTTTTGACATTCTACATCTTTCTTTGATATCAATTGAACTAAAGTCATGCATATCATGAGTACAAACCAAAACTCTTTCTACTGATGGGGTATACACCCAGTCTCATGGAAAATGAGGGCTAATTAGATATAATTTCAGAAATGGTAATTTATCATAAGATCTTACTACTGCTATATGAATATGTAGATTCCAAATATCCAAGAACAGAACCACGTAGCATGCTTGCATTGTTAAACTCCTAACTTTACAGGAATATCAGTTTTAGATTTACCTCATGATGTTTTCATGTAACCAAAAATCCTTTCCCCTTAACAAAATAAAGTTCCACAGGATATTAATGTTAAATGTGCTACTTGTCCTATGCAGAAATTTGGTCAAAATGGTTTAGCGCTATCAAGGCAAACATTTCGATACAATTAAATCAATATTTGAACTACATTATACCAACAAAAACACTATAATCCAACTATTTAGGGTCAATTATGTGAATTATTTCCCATCATTGACGTTTGAGTATAATCATCAAACAATAAGGTAAAAGCTTAATTGGCTCAGAAACATTCAATCATATCTTCGTCATGTGGCAAATCCCAAATATTAAATGTGCAAATATAATAAATTCAAATAATTATAATACAATCCACATAATTGAGGTGAGAGGAAAGAAACATGCAAAAAAAGCAAAAAAGATAAAGATAAAAATGATCTTTAAGCTCCGACTTAGGGGCATTAAAGTCACCTGGAAATAGTCTTTGCTTGAAGTGTGAGCAATTGTACCTAAAGGCAAAATGAATCTAGTGAATTAAGAGAGGCGAAAACTATTGGCATCCCTATAGTTACGAAAGTGAAACATCTAAGTCAATTTACCCATACACCATTAATTTTACCGATATAAACATAAAAATAAAGAGCAAAAATGTACTCTTAATGTTCCAGTTGGTCATGGCAAACAACGTCAGTGGTGGCAAACGGCAACGCCGCGGGTGACTATTGTGGATGAGGAGAACGACGATGAAAGATAAGGGTCGCTATGCATCTACATCGACGTCGACGCAGTTGCCGAGCGGGGAAAGGGTCACCGATGCAGATGTAAGGTGACGCTACTCGGCATATGCATCGATGGCCCTTTTGCTCGGCAACTACGTCGCGCCGACGTAGATGCAAAGTAGCATCACTCAGCATCTGCATCGACGACCCTTGCAGATGCAAAGTGATGTCGCTAGGCAACTACATCAATGTCGACGTAAATGTAAAGCAACGTCACTCGGCAACTGCATCGACGTCGACACAAATACAGAGCGACATCACTCGGCAACTACGTCGGTCGCTCTGCATTTGCATCGACGCCTACGCAGATGCAGAGCGACACCGCTTTGCATCTACATCAACGCTGATGCAATTGCCAAGTGAAGAAAGAGCCACCAATGCAGATGCTGAGCAGCCCTTTAGCCACTCGACAATGCCAACGACGCCGACGCCGATGCCGATGCAGAGGCACTCTTACCTCTCACTGCTACTCTCCTCATCCACAATAGCCACTCGCAACTCCAAACAATGCCACCATCCGCCACCACCGACGTCATCCACCATCGTCAACTAGAATGCTAAAATTACCTTTTTGTCTTTTGTTTTTATATTTCCGTCGATAAAACAAACAACGTTATGGTAAATAGAACTAAATGTTTATTTTCGTAATTATAGGGATGCCAATGAAACTTTTTAAAGCATAAGGACCGAGATGCTAAAGGTAGTTAAATACAAGAGGTATTCTTTAATTAGTTCTTTGATTTCTTAAAGCATATAAACACAACACATTTATATAAAAGGTATATGATTACAACTTGGGCATGAAGATGCACAATATTTCTCAAAAGATTATTTATGTTGAACCATTTTTGTTATCCAATTTGCGATTATCAAGGTCCACAAACAAACATCTAAAAATAATATATTGAGAATCACGATAATCAAAAGCGACAAATGAGACAAACCCTCATGTTATGAGGCAAGCAAATTAATAGCTCACATGTAGTCCCTTAGGCACCCCTTCCTTCTTCTTAAACGTCACCTTCTCCTTGGCCTTCTTGAAGTCTACATGAGTTAGCTGAGCGTAAGATGATGTAGCTACAAATTACTTTGATATGTAACTGAGGGCACTTTGGGAATGCAAGATAAAGCAAATGGGTATTAAACTCTCAATCCAATGCAGGTCAAATTCAACTAGCCAATCCAACCACTAAAGACGTGTAGTCCAACTCAAACTAGTCAAGTGGTGTCTCTTCAAAGAAGACTAGTTAATGTTCCATTTGTTGGGTATGTCCCTACCATATCAGATTTGTCAAACTTAATATGCACCAAGCCAAGGAAAATATTCAAGTATTTGATGATCTTGTTTGAAAAACCTTTGATTAAAACAAACGTTTGAAAACCATCATAATCCATATCAACAATATTAGTTTTGAATTATTCGTATTTTTTCTTATCAACTATATGATCCAACATGTGCCCAAGAGCAAGAATTTTACTTATAAGCCAAACCATATTCTTTTACGTTGAACTGATCTTATTTAGTTTATATTTTACTTTTTAAGTTGAATTTTTCTTTAATTCATTATGTAGGGCCTTGAATGATTCTCTCCCAAATTGTCTCACTTCTCAAGACTATGAAAGAGAATGGGGAAAAGAAAAACAAAAAACAGAGAATCAGAAATTAAGACGAGATCATGACATTTCCAAGAGCCAAGGCATCACCACATCACTTCTTTATACCAGAGATAAGCTGTAATAAGAAATGGGAACAAAATAGATAAGTAGTATCTTTCCTTTCCATTTTTTATTTTCGGAGGAAGAAGAGGATCTCTATTCTAGCAGCATGACAAACTGTTTCAGCGGTCAACCACTGTTAAGACACATTGGTGGAGGTTTAGAGCCTATGACAAACCTTAATTAGCCTGAGTAAGGACCTATATGGATCATATGGTTTAATACCAAATGGTGTTGTTTTTGTATTATCTTTTACTGATAATGTGTGAAAAAGGTTGGAATATTGCCCGATAAACTGGTGAGATACCAATGCAACAAGGTGTCAAGACCAGAAGTCGACCGAGCTTCTAAACCTGGTTGTAGACCTTTAGACTTGAAAACATGAAGCATAGACTTGAGTGTTCAGAGATCACCAAAAATGTCACTTGAACAAATTTCCAATATGCTTTTGTAAGTAAATCTCCCTCAACATGTAAATAACTTTATTACATCCAGCCCAAAGAATGATCGTTTCCGGTTCTTTATTCTACTTCTTATAACAAGTTTTATCCAAAGCAATGATACACTAATAAAGATTGATGCAAAATTTAGCTTCCTAAAATGGTCATGATCCTCTTGGCCCAAGAAAGAGAAGTAATAAGAACTTGAATCATCAAGGAACCCCCATTCGGGTAAATTAGTGGCTTTATAAAATACAAACCAGAAACTATAATTGGGGTCAAAAGAAGTCATCTGGACAATACAGCTTTATAATATGAATCTGAAAAGCAATCTAATGGAGAACGTAGACTAAATACAGCTTACATGAACCATCACATTTAAATTATAAAGAAATGAGTTACCTTTATAGAATAGGAGAGGTAATATGAAAAGTTCTCCTGTCTTTTAGTGGTTAACTTTTTAAGTGATCAATTTCTGAACATTTAATAGGAACATAGGAAAAATTCATAAAATCCCTAGGGTATGGACAACTGGCATTCAAAAGTCAATATCCATTTAAAAAAGCATGTATACATCCCAAACAAAAGGTATATAAGACCACAATAACAATTGCTGATAATATTAGTGTAATAACAAAAGCTTTATCTAACAATGACCTTCTATATAAAAGAATACAATTTTACATGTAAATATGTGACACACCTTCATCCTACGCTCTCTTAAAGCAAGGAAGCCAGATTCAGTACAGATTGTCTTGATATCAGCTCCAGAGAACTCGTCCTTTGTCATGACAAATTCTTCCAGGTTGACATTATTGGCTAGCGTCATTCTAGAGGTATGTATCTAAAGAAATTAACATGAAAATAAGAATTTAGCAAGAACCCGCAAAGTGTACAAAAACATGCACCGGTGTTCTATAAGTATCCTATATTTGTTCATGAAACATAACAAACCTGAAAAATACGATGTTTAATGTCTGGCAGCGGGAATTCAATCTTCCCATCAATACGACCAGGCCGAAGCAAGGCTGGATCAAGGCTTTCAATTCTGTTGGTTGCAAGACCTTAACATCCCCCCTTGAGTCCAAACCATCTAATTGGTTCAGCAATTCCAACATGGTTCTCTGTATTTCATGCTCACTACCAGAATGAGCATCATATCTAAAATTGGTCAGATAGAATAGTCTGATAATTTTATTTCTCATCGACAGACCTTTTGGTGCCAACTGCTTCTATCTCATCAATAAAGACTATCGAAGGAGAAGGTTCATCTGCCACTCTAAACAGTTCTCTAACAAGTTTTGGGCCATCACCCAAATATTTCTGAATCAACTCACTTCCAAAAACATGCAAGAAAGTTGCTTAAGTTGAGTTAGCCACAGCCTGAAATTAAGCATTCATAAATAGTACAAAAATTAGGACTTTGCAATAACCAATGCAGATACCACAGCATTCAGATCACCATGCAACACAAATTGGATGGCAAAAACCTTTTAGGTCGCAAACCCACAAGAGAAAGATAATTCCAATTCTAAAGTGAAACTCAGTTAAGCTTTTTTTTTTTAATTGGCCACCACCATCTAGATTGTAAATTTGTAATAATAGAAGGTCAATTTTTTTAAAAAAAAGACATCCATTGGTAAAGAAGAAGTGCACAGGCAATAAAAACATCCTTTCTCATTTCTCTTCTCTATTTACTCATAATAAATGCTGGTAGATATACTAATGTGTGGGGCAAAGTTGTAAAGTCCATGTTATGGAAATTCACATGCTACACTCTCACCTTGGCAAGTAAAGTTTTCCCAGTTCCAGGCTCCCCATATGGTATAACTCCCTTGGGAAGCCTAATTCCAATATCTTCATACAGCTCAGAATGAGTAAGAGGAATTTCAACAGCTTCTTTAATTTATTGAATTTGTGCATCTAAGCCACCAATATCAGCATAAGATTCCAAAGGAGCTTTTTCAACTTTCATGACAGAAACCATAGGATCAAGTTCATCCTGAAGAAGCCCAACAACAGACAAGATCTGCAAAATACATTTTAATCTAATCACCCATTTATCCACTCAATAACAACATATCCTGATATAATATTTCAGAATTTAACAATTATGTGAACAAAAGCCACCAAGTAAGAAGCATATCATTATGTATCATGTCATGTAAAGATGCATAAAAGGTAAGGATTAGAAACATCTAAAGCACAGGCTAAAATAAAAAGGACAAAGACCAATAATTATTTTACACTTCAGTTGAATAAGATACAGGTACATAATAATTCTGCAAAATCTTCTGGATTGGAAAAATCCAGAGTTAGATGTAGCTTGACCGGTTTCTTCACCCACACCTATAAACAAGTCAAGTTGTATATTGATTCAACCAATAAAAATATTTCAGCCCATTCAGTGTAGGTTACACTGCAGAGGAGACAAAATAAGTGTCAACCAACTGTAAGAAAGCTTTTCAAGAAAACTATATTTCAATCTCTACAGCTGTCTCTTCAATAAGGATTGGACCGAACACTTGTTTCTACTCCTAGGAGAAGTCCAAAACAAGAGGTAGACAAGCTAAATAAGACATTTCTCATTTATTTTCAAGAAATGTTTTGAGTCACTTCGAAAATATTCAAATAAGAGAAGAAGGAAAAAACAACAGAAAACAAAAGGAAGAGGTGGAGGTGGAGGTGGAGGTGGAGATGGAGGCAAGACATACAGGAGTGGGTGACCCAAATTTCTTCTCACATTTAGAATTTCTACGATTGTTGAAAGCAAGTACACAACCCATCTATTAAGAAGCTAATGAGGCCACCATTTGAATAATATCTAATTATTCAAACATATAGATAAAAAATGAACCCAAACTGTCACTTTATCAAAGACTTTGACTAACTCACAGAATTAAATAACCACTGAAAATAAATGAAACAATCTTAAAGGATTAGAATTCAAATCAAACAGAGTAGATAATATAATTTGTAAAAACAAAATCAATGCTCTAGCTACCCAACATAGGTTTCCTAGATTGAGTGACTCAACACACAAACATTTAGATACATTCAAAAGAAACAAAGTTCCTAAGAAGAAAAGAACATGATGATTCTTAAGCAGGCATATGCAACAGAACTTGGATCTCCTACAGTCCAGCCCATGAATCTAATATATTACCATGTATCCTAGCAAAATGGGGCTCAATTTACCTTCTAGACTTCAATTCTTTCGTTATATTCTTAACTTTTGGACATTTAAGATACCCCCGGCCATAGAAATTATGTTGGCAAACGTATGATGCCCACAAAGGCTTCATAATGCAAGAAATTCTCTCCCATAAAAATTGACCACAAATCACTCGAACCCCAGATCTTCAGCTAACCAAGTTCGTCGAGCCTAAATACCAGTGATCTATGCAAATGCACATAATATTGCAAGTTATTTTCCATAGAAAACTAGCAAATTAGGTATATCAATAAAACCACATCAAATTTGCACCCTAAACACTAAAAATCTTCACCAATCCGAGATCATGCGACCAAACCATAATCATTAAACCAGCAAAACTGACCTTATTGGGCATAAGAATGGCAAAGTCTAGTTCTAGTTGATCCTTGTCGACAAAAGACGGGATCCTAACGTAGTACTCGAACTTTTTGTCCTTTTTGTCGCTATCGTGCTTCCTATCGTCGAGGCACCACTAGTTTCCCATGCCTCCGGGGGTTCCCTGGCCCATGGATCCTAGGGTTTCGAGGAGTACCACCATGAGAGCTCGAGATCGAGAGTAAGGCTTGGGGATTTGGCTTTGGAAAAGAGGCGAAAAAAGAGAAGCCGATCTCAGTTTTCATTTGCCTTCAAAGTGACACAAAATTACAAATACACCCCTCTAAATATAGTTATTATCCTTCTAATTTTAAGGTACCCTCCAATCACCATCTATTTAATTCTTAAGATTCTAACTTACATCAACATTCTATATTATATGACAAGAATGCTTAAAAAATTAAATTTTATTTTAAATATATTTAAGTTACATTTAACTCTTAAAATTATAATTTACATCAATCTTATCTGATTGGAATACTTTAAAAATTAGTTTTATTTTAAATATATTTAAGTAATATTATATATGGGATTAGGCATGACTGTAATAGAAGAATAAACTAAAAAAATTATATAAAATATTCAAAAAACAAACAAGTCAATGTGAATGATATAAAAATAGACCAGACATAAAAAGAATTCATCAATCCTAATAGTTGAGGCATTACGACTTATTAGAAATACCGTGGAAGAGATAACACATTATTCCAATTATTAGGGATGCCTTATGAAAAATTTGTATTAAAATAATAAAACACATATGTTATATTAAAATTTAATTATTTTCATTCAAATATAATATAGCCAATTATTTAGAGCAAGACTTAAATTCTTAACTTTAATAATCAGGATGTTTTTTTTTCTCTATTTAATGATTCACCACATTACTCCATTACGGTAAATAAAACTCATTTGACACTTACTATGTGGAATAATATGATTGCAATCAAAGCTAGATTTTAGAAGGGATTCCATCCAAAATATATAAAATTAATAAATAAATACACAGTTAATCTTACAAGAAACAAGCAAGCAAGTATTCAGAGCATAAATACAATTAGTGTTTCTCATCATGATGAGATGGGCAAAATAGCATTAAATTTTCATACTCCTTTCTGCTTCTGTTAATCACATCACATCTTTAAGAAACAGAATCAGTCAATCTAATCTCTTTATAACATTAGCTTAGCAATCTTTTGACGAAATTAAGATACTTGTTTTTCAGCCATTAACAATGGACACAGAAGCAGAAAAAAGAATTCTGTAACAATGGACAATGTCAAAATGGCCTATCGAATTACGTAAAACAAATAAAAGAAATAGTTTGTATCGATACTTACCAGCAAAGCAGCAGCAGCATCAATGGAGTGATTCAAACATAAAGACCATTCTTGGCTTGTTTGAAATATACAGCTCTAGGATCATCATCCTTGCAATTTCATAAATTTTGGTCCTTTGTTGCATAACATTAATCAAGTTTTAGTCACTTCGCCATGAATGGTTGTTTAAGAGATATCAGGTGATTTTGTTTATGGGGGGCAAAACACAAATAGAGGATGCAGTATTTAGAAAAGAAAAAAAAGGAAGTCTCAAATAAAAGTATACCTTGCATTTCTTCGGCAATTATCTTTGTGAAAATTAAGTGTTGGTTGCTGAGACAATGGATCTTTTGTTCTACATACTAAGAAAGAAATGGTTCCAGACATGTTCACGTACCTCATCAAGTCTTGGGTGAGGATGCTTAGGAAGCACATCTAACACCTCTTTGTCCACAATGCACTTGCCATGAATTTCTTTATAAAGGTCTATGCATAATCTCACCAAATCTTTCTTTCTGAACGCAAGCTTGATAAGGCAACATCACTCCTCGAAGCCACTTCTAGAAAACCAGAGCTTTGTTCACAATGTACATGCCAAGAAAATTAATGCATTATAATGGTGCTTATCAGCTTGTGAAATATCTCTCGATAGTACCTATACACTGAGGCTAGCTATTCATACCAATATCTGATTTTTCTATTACAACTAGCATCATGAACCGGTTGACTTCTATTTCCTTGTGATGACCTCAAAGAATTCACAGCAACCTTAAGGAACATTTTCTGATGAAGTAATGTACTTCCTAATCTGACAAGTAAGAACAATTATGTCATCATAATTCATTGAGGTTTCAAGTATTTTTTCCCCTGTAGTTCTAATGGTGAAGCAAACTTCCGTACATAGAAAACCTGGCTGTCAACAAATCATGCATACATCAGAATCATCTGAGAGAAAATGCAGCATAAAAACCTCCAGTTGTCTTCTTCTGTTTTTATCATCCTTCCTGAACAAGATAACATTGAGATACTATTCCTTTTACCTGTGTTGGATGCTGTCCTTGATCATCCCAGCTTTTATAAAAAAGAATATTGGCTGTTGAAGCTGCCATCTAGCAACTCACTTTTGAAATGTTTTAAAACAATTATATCTGTGTAACCTTCAACTGTAGTTATATCTGCAAATCATGCTTTCCACTCGTTAAGTCTTCCTTATACAATTCTGGACACCACAAAATTATCCATAATTAAGATCATACCTTCAGGAGTTTCTCTTCATGGCTGAAGAAAATTCACGTGCTTCTTCTGTAATCAAAAACTTCTCCTCCGAACCTTTTTATAGCTGGCTCAAAGGAAAGTCTGGTTGATGTTGATGGCACAAACAGAGCTACCATAAGATACCCCTCCAGCATTTTGCTTCTCAATGAATTCTTCTCAATCTTTTCCATCTCAATTGCTATTTCAAATATTCCATTCAAAATATCTGGAACAAACTGTTGAGATTCACTGACATCATCAAGCTAGAACTTGTTGCCACATGAAGCTGAAAACTTCTAAGAATCAAATAAATAGCACTGGCTGCCACTCATGGGTAAATCTAAAAATGGCCTCCTTCAGGGTGTCTTGTCAAAGATGATGGTTTGCATAGTAGATTGGTGGAGACAGGATGTGCTATGAGAAAGAGCAAGTTCTCAACACTGCTAGTTGAATGAGAAAAGATAGATGCTTGATGGCATCTCGTTGAGCGATCGCTTGAAGTCAGCAAATCCTTCTGCATTACAAGAACTGATGGAGTGAACAAAGCCATTGCAGATTAAGAGGCAACTAAAACAACGCAAAATCATTTCTTCAGACAAATTTGAGGAGTATAAGAAAAATTAAGTGATAAAAAGAATGTATTATACAAAAACTATATCATAATAGAAATCAGAAGTTAATTAAAGGGGAAGAACAGAACAAACATAGATTAACTACAAGCACAGAACTAATGTGAGAACTAATTAACATGAAACCAACATCCTAAACAGTGTTAATTTGCCATTCATTTTGATAGTTAGAGGAGAAAGAAAAAGAATTGGTGGTAACATGAACAACAATATATATAAATGAGATACGAGAAATTCATCATTTTAGTTATGCAAATCATTTGTTTGTACAAGGAACTTTTTCTACTGTAAGTATTAGAAGGATTTGTGGTGAGTCATGCTTGGGCCATGACAGCACGGCCAGGGGAGTGTTGAATGTTAGGGACAGTTGAAGTTGAGGCCATCATCTTTCCCTTTTTTTTCCACTCTTTCTTATAACTCCAATAATCTCAATTAATCACAAGTAAAACAGTAATAGTAGATTGGCCAAGTTTGATTCATGAGAGTCAATCTGAACTGAAATATTACCTTTTTTCAAGTTTTTGTTAATGAAATTAGATTTGGAAGGTCAATGGTTTAATTGATAACTTTTTGCTAATTTTTTATATTATGTCATATTCCAGTGTGATCCTCTGATCCCTCTCAAACACTCATTGAACAAAAAATCCCAAAATATAATTCCCTTTTTGTAGATGTAAGTTTTTGATTTCTTAATTTTATTTAAAAAGTTTAAATTATGTTTCTATTTATTTGGGAAATTGCATGCAGATTTTTGCAATGTTGATGGTTTTTTTGTATGAGCCCTTCTAAATTTGAAATACAAATACTTAACACATATATGTTATTGTAGTTAATCTCATTAACTAAATTTAATTACTACTACCAATTCTAGATGCCAAAAATTAGCAACCATGAAAAGCCTAAATTGAAAATGATACTAGTCAAACTACAGGAAATGCAAACATGATGTTACGACAAAAGTTATAGTTCAAAGTAAAAGCCAGCATAAACATTCAAAATAGTGATCTTTGGTAATTGAATATGAAAAAGACATACCAGCATTTAGACACGGTATTCAGAACCGAAAAGAAATAAACCATATGATCAGAGTGAAATAGGATAAATAAGCTCTTTAATGTCTCTATAAACTTGATATTTTGAACTAATGTTTAAGAAATAGTTTAGTGCATCTCAATTGCAACACATAAGCTTCATTGTTACTCAAGATATGCAAACAAATCTCTTCATATTATAAATAGAAGATCCAAGACCTCAAAAGGTTGGCCTCAGTTACCTCTACCATGTAAAGATCTTTGGAGACCATGTTGAGCCAATTTTCTCTGCTCCAGACATCACTCTTCATTAGCAACCAACGCTCAGCAAAATTATACTTGTTCTGATAAGGGAGAGATTGAAAACCTATCATTGGCAAACACCAACGACAGTAGAACAGTTTGTTTATTTATATCCCCGGGACATTTTTCAAGTTTATCACATAAACCCAGTTACACTCCTCTGGAATTCTTATAGTATAGAACGGAAATGAGATAGTACACTTAATTATAACTTGGTTTCATAGAATGCATAGCCTCAGTTTTGCCTTAGCTTAAAGAAACTCATCAATTTATCTGCCATAAGCAATATGAATGAAGAAATTATAGTGCGAGTCTGCTTTATGCATCTTATTAGTGCACTTATAAGGATATTATGTATGAATGAGTTCTTCATCCACCCTTCTGGTCTTAAAGTTCCTAAATATTATGTCGATCTATATTTAAATGAATTTTGCAACTATTGAATACCACCAAAATTAGAAACTGAGAGTCTTGATGATGAGATGCATCAGTCAATGGTCAGTCCAAACCACTGGAAAAATGATCCTTAACAAAGAGCATTTTTAGATTTCACTGATTCATATTGCTACAGATAATTCAAATAAGCTTTCCATTTTCCCATGGTCTCATTTTTCACATCAATATTATAGGACTTCACCACCATTAATCCTTTTCATTAAACTATAAGTCAATGTTCAGCACTCGAATGATAATACTTAATTAATTGGCAAGTTCAGCCAGAGAAATAAAGCATATGTTTGGTTCCCTTATCCATTAGCATGGGCAATATTATATCGAGAAATAATTTGGCAATGTTCATTGAGTTAATGTTGTTAAGGCTGACTACGAGACATGATGTCCAATAGAAAAAATGGGGACACGGTGGATGTATTAGTATAATGGAACAATCATGAATTAGGTGCCAAAATTGAATAATCATGAATAAAAGCCTAAACTGAAAATGATACTTGTTAAACTACAGTAAATGCCAAGATAATGTAAGACAATGTAGGTTATAGTTCAGAGTAAAGGCAAGCATAAACATTTAAAAACAGCTAACTTGGTAGATGAATATGCCTGCCAAAGACATACCTGCACTCGAGGCAAAAGTGATTGTGATAGGACTGCAGACAGCATACTTAAAACCCCAAAAATAAACAATTAAAACATATGATCAAAGCAAAGTAGGATAATTCATCTCTTATAAATGTACTTATAAGGAGATGAACAATTGAGAGTTCCTCTATGACCCATTGAAACACAAGATGGCACTGATTGAGAAAGGATAAAATATGAAAGCAGTTCTTAACTCGCTAGTGTTAGATCATTGGCTAAAAGCCTAAAATTGGATACTGCTGTCAAGTAACTCTTGTCGGAAAGACAAAATGCATAAGAAAATCTTATTATTTCTTGAGCTAATCTAAATGTAAAGAAGTACTGAGAGGTAAACAAGTATGAAACAATGGTGTATGCAAGTCATCTATTTGGCACTCTGGTTGCTGAATAGATGTTACCAGTAAAATTTTGCACGATTTTTGTTTAAAAAGAAGCTGATTTTATTGCTCGTGGAATCAGAGGACAGATTTTGACTGTGTATCCAACTTCGCAATAAAAAGAAAAAAAATACCCATTTTCCTTGTAGCTGAAGAAGTTATCGCAGATGTTGCTGGTCTACTCTTGTTGCATCAGGTGCAGCAACTCAGCGAAGGAGGCCTCATCGTTCCCGTAGAAGGTATCGGGCATACTCAGGAGCTCGTGAATCCTCATGGCAGTGGGGTCGGAGGCATCGTCGACGATCGCCGCCGCGAGAGGAGGAGGAGGAGGAAGAGGATCTTGAAGCCCTAGGATGTGATGGGAGCTCGAGCACTCCGGTTCCTCCGGTAACTTAGTTCCGCTATTTCTCAGGGCCAGGATCTCTGGTTCCAGCAGGGACCTCACGATGGTCCAAAGCGCCCCCTGGTCGTCCCACGCCTGGTCGACGGCAACCTCCTCCGGGGGCTTGATTTTCGGCGTTTTATTGATGCCGGGACCGGCGCCGTCGCCGTACTTAGGGAGGCGGCGGATAATGCGGACCACCTCTTTCCGGTCCTGAGGCCAGGTGAGGAGGTCGGGGACGGCGCCGGGAGGTGCATCATGTGGAGCGAAGGAGATGGCGGCGACGTCGGTGGCGGTGAGGGTGGAGAGCTCATAGGCCTTCTTGAGGAAGCAGGCCCTCCTCTTCTTGAACGCGGTGCGCCGTGCCCTAGGGTCGGCGATGAACTTCACCGGCCGCTTCATCTTCGCCCGAAGAGAGACAGAGAGAGAGGAGGGCACGGCGGAGGATTGACCAAGGACGGCGAAGCCAAACACGAAGAGAGGGAGAGAGATCGAAGGAGGAAGAGAAGAGAGAGCGAGAGCGGGAGTGGGATGGGGGTGGAGACTGAGGATATATGTATATATAGGCCGCGTTAAGTTCAACTGGAATCGGATCTTCTAGTGAAGCGGGTCCGAAGCATGTGCGATGCGACATCCACTCGAAACGGATCCGAAACATGTGCGATTCACGTGCTGAGTAGTCGTACGGGAGAGAAAAAAGGTTGCGGTGTGCTTATTCATTACAAACACAATAAAATGCTGTCTTCAGTATTTAGCCAAAAAATGATCTCTATAATGATTTAATAATTAGCATAAAATGTTTTCAGAATTCTCACCAATAATATATATACATATATATATATATATATATATGTATATAATTTTTAAAGCAAAGGAGTAGAAGATAATCTCTCTCTCTCTAAACATCACGGGCAACTAATTTTGATATCAATTATCCTGTGAAAGAGCTGAGTAAGCCATGAAGTTGTTCTTCCTCCTCACAATAGATAGGCTTTTATTATTTGAAATATTATTATATCATTTCTATGTATAATTTAGAAATTATATCAGATTTTAATGAGATTTAGAACATTACATTTGATTTATACATCATAACATTACAAGTATGTTGTACATATTAACATCCATTAGATAATAATTGTCATTCAATATGTTCACAATATACCATATAGCATGTGTTTGAGATCAGATCTTAGAAGTTCAGAACTTTTAAGTTGTTCTCTATTGTTTAAGTTTTTTTAATGACATCTTTTATGAAACTGCTAACCAAATTATTCACTTCCTTTTGTGCTTCAGTTTTCTTTCAAAAAAAAAAAAAAGAGATTTGCCATAAAGACTTCACAAAGAAAGTGTTTTATAATGTCTCTCACTCTCTCTCTCTCTCTACAAAAGAATTGAGCACTCTATAAAGTAAAATGGACTAACAAAATTTTGCTGCTCAAGAGATCAAATAACCAGGAAAACACAAAACAGAGAGAAGGCCAGTACTGGGTGGAGTGCACCATCAAATAAAGTAGTATCCACCTCATCCTTACTTAGTGAGAAACATAGATTCAAATCATCCCAATTGCCTCCAACAATCGTCTGCTGCTACATGGTGGAGTTTGGTGTCAAAATGAGGTGGCTTGAGTTCAAGAATTGGCAGGGATTTCATGGAGCAAATGACTCAACAATGTGATGTCAGGAGGCACAACCAGACCAAACAATGGTGTTCATGCTGATGTGTCTCGTATGAGGGTGTAATTAGAGAACTGCATCAGGTTGTGAAGAGCTTCAGGATAAAATTTCCTAGCAAACAAGTAGCAAAGTCTCTTCATTCCATTCCACAAACAAAGTTTCACAGTCACCACTTTCTGCAAAATAAATAAATAAATACATGATTGATATAAACAAAAAAGAACTCAATACTACTGTTGAGGTTGGTCTTTGATTATAAAACACTGGAAGGACAGTTAAATAGCAGATTTGGTGTACTCAAGTTTGAGCGATTAGTTTCTCTTCCCGATTGTGTTGCGATGGCATTAAACAATTATTTAATAGCTTCAACAGAAACAGTATTCGGAACACTGCATAGTCGATCACCGGGAAATAGTCTTTGCTTGAAGTGTGAGCAATTATACTTGAAGGCAGAATGAATATGGTGAATTAAGGGAGACAGAAAACTACTCAACAACATAGATCAATAAAGAGAGACCAAAACACTTGTGTAAAGATTTGCCAAATAACCAAATGAAATAAGGCCGGCAAAAACAAAGACTAGTGGTCTAAAACTCAATGGAATTAACACAACCACAAGTTTCATCAAGAATAAACTGATTTATCCTTTTGATGTCTAAAAACTTATTTAATATCAGACATGAAACGGTTTAGACAATAATATCTTGAAGGTAGTGGTCCACAGTGACAATAACAAATACCTGAGACCACTTGTTCATGCGGCAATTAAACATTCCGAGAGAAAAACTGTGAGTGAATCAGTGATCCTTCTTTATGCTTTAGCCAAAACCCAAAAGATCAATAGTTCAACTTAGTCAGCATGAATCCTGACCGAAATGTCATGTGCCAACACATGAATCAATGTATATTTTGTCCCATTTCAATTTTCATTTGTGACAAGTTGAAGCTCCCACCTACTGAATTGCCATTCTAGTTTATCTTTCGTAATTCCTTAAAAGACATGTTCCAACATGAAACAATTTAGCATATGACTTTTGATTTCAAACTAATTACATATTACCCCTCATAATTAGCTTTCTTTAGCATCTCGATCCCTACACTTCAGAAATTTACATTGGCATCCCTATAGTTACGAAAATGAAACATCTAAGTCAATTTACCATTACACCATTAATTTTACCGATAGAAATATAAAAATAAAGAGCAAAAAGGTACCCTTAATGTTCCAGTTGATGATGTGCAAACAACGTCAGTGGTGGCAACCCGACAACGCCACGGGTGACTGTTGTGGATGAGGAGAGCGATGACGAAAGATAAAGGTTGCTATGCATCTACATCGACATCGATACAGTTGCCGAGCGGGGAAAGGGTCACCGATGCAGATGTAAAGCGACGCTACTTGGCATATGCATCAATGGCCCTTTTGCTCGGCAACTACGTCGCGTCGACGTAGATACAAAGTCACTCGGCATCGTAAATGTAAATGTAAATGTAAAGCAACGTCACTCGGCAACTGCATCGACGTCGTCGCAGATACAGAGCGACGTCACTCGGCAACTACATCAGTCGCTCTACATTTGCGTCGGCGCCTACGCAGATGCAGAGCGACACCGCTTTGCATCTACATCAACGTTGATGCAATTGCCAAGCGACGAAAGAGCCACCAATGCAGATGCCGAGCAGCCCTTTCGCCACTCAACAATGGCAACGATGTCGACGCTGACGCCGAAGCAGAGGCACTCTTACCTCTCACCGCTACTCTCCTCATCCACAATAGCCACCTGCAACCCCCAACAATGCCACCATCCGCCACCACCGACGTCATCCACTACCGTCAACTAGAATGCTAAATTACCTTTTTTTTGTTTTTGAATTTCCGTTGATAAAACAAACAACATTATGGTAAATAGACCTAAATGTTTTACCTTCATAATTATAGGGATGCCAATGAAACTTTTTAAAACATAAGGACCGAGATGCTCAAGGTAGTTAAATACAAGGGGTATTCTGTAATTAGTTCTTTGATTTCTTAAGACATATAAACACAACACATTTATATAAAAGGTATGTGATTACAACTTGGGCATGAAGATGCACAATATTTCTCAAAAGATTATTTATGTTGAACCATTTTTGTTATCCAATTTGCGATCATCAAGGTCCACAAACAAACATCTAAAAATAATATATTGAGAATCACGATAATCAAAAGCGACATATGAGACAAACCTTCATGTTATGAGGCAAGCGAATTAATAACTCACATGTAGAGTCCCTTAGGCACCCCTTCTTCTTAAACGTCACCTTCTCCTTGGCCTTCTTGAAGTCTACATGAGTTACCTGAGCGTAAGATGATGTAGCTATAAATTACTGAGATATGTAACTTAGGGCACTTTGGGAATGCAAGATAAAGCAAATGGGTATTAGTTTAAACTCTTAATCCAATGCAAGTCAAATTCAACTAGCCGATCCAACCACTAAAGACGTGTAGTCCAACTCAAACTAGTCAAGTGAGAGTGTCTCTTCAAAGAAGACTAGTTAATATTCCATTTGTTGGGTATGTCCCTACCATCTCAGATTTGTCAAACTTAATATGCACCAAACCAAGGATAATATTCAAGTATTTGACGATCTTGTTTGAAAAACTTTTGATTAAAACAAACATTTGAAAACCATCAGAATCCATATCAACAATATTAGTTTTGAATTATTCGTATTGTTTCTTATCAACTATATGATCCAACATGTGCCCAAGAGCAAGAATTTTACTTATAAGCCAAACCATATTCTTTTACGTTGAACTGATCTTATTCAGTTTATATTTTACTTTTTAAGTTGAATTTTTCTTTATTTCATTATTTAGGGCCTTGAATGATTCTCTCCCAAATTGTCTCACTTCTCAAGGCTATAGAAGAGAATTGGGAAAAGAAAAACAAAGAACAGAGAATCAGAAATTAAGACGAGATCAAGACATTTCCAAGAGCCAAGGCATCACCACATCACTTCTCTATACGAGAGATAAGCTGTCATAAGAAATGGGAACAAAATAGATAAGTAGCATCTTTCCTTTCCATTTTCTATTTTTGGAGGAAGAAGAGGATCTCTATTCTAGTAGCATGACAAACTATTTCAGTGGTCAACCACTGTTAAGACACATTGGTGGAGGTTTAGAGCCTATAACAAACCTTAATTAGCCTGAGTAAGGACCTGTATGGATCATATGGTTCAGTATCAAATGGTGTTGTTTTTGTATTATCTTTTACTGATAATGTGTGAAAAAGGTTGGAATATTGCCCGATAAACTGGTGAGATACCAATGCAACAAGGTGTCAAGACCAGAGGTCGACCGAGCTTCTAAACCTGGTTGTAGACCTTTAGACTTGAAAACACGAAGCATAGACTTGAGTGTTCAGAGATCACCAAAAATGTCACCTGAACAAATTTCCAATATGCTTTTGTAAGTAAATCTCCCTCAACAGGTAAATAACTTTATTACATCTAGCCCAAAGAATGATCGTTTCTAGTTCTTTATTCTACTTCTTATAACAAGTTTTATCCAGAGCAATGATACACTAATAAAGATTGATGCTTCCTCAAATGGTCATGCTCCTCTTGCCCCAAGAAAGAGAAGTAATAAAAACTTGAATCAATAAGGAACCCTCATTCGGGTAAATTAGTGGCTTTATAAATACATACCAGGAACTATAACTGGGGTCAGAAGAAGTCATCTGGACAATATAGCTTTATAATATGAATCTGAAAAGCAATCTAATGGAGAACATAGACTAAATACAACTTACATGAACCATCACATTTAAATTATAAAGAAATGAGTTACCTTTATAGAATAGGAGAGGTAATATGAAAAGTTCTCCTCTCTTTTAGTGGTTAACTTTTTAAGTGATCAATTTCTGAACATTAATAGGAACATAGGAAAAATTCATAAAATCCCTAGGGTATGGACAATTGGCATTCAAAAGTCAATATCCATTTTAAAAAGCATGTATATATCCCAAACAAAAGGTATATAAAACCACAATAACAATTGCTGATAATATTAGTGTAATAACAAAAGCTTTATCTAACAATAACCTTCTATATAAAAGAATACAATTTTACATGTAAATATGTGACACACCTTCATCCTACACTCTCTTAAAGCAAGCAAGCCAGATTCAGTATAGATTGTCTTGATATCAGCTCCAGAGAACTCATCCTTCGTCATGACAAATTCTTCCAGGTTGACATTATTGGCCGGCGTCATTCTAGAGGTATGTATCTAAAGAAATTAACATGAAAATAAGAATTTAGCAAGAACCCGCAAAGTGTACAAAAACATGCACTGGTGTTCTGTAAGCATCCTGTATTTGTTCATGAAGCATAACAAACCTGAAAAATACGATATCTAGTTTTAATGTCTGGCAGCGGGAATTCAATCTTCCCATCAATACGACCAGGCCGAAGCAAGGCTGGATCAAGGCTTTCAATTCTGTTGGTTGCAAGACCTTAACATCCCCCCTTGAGTCAAAACCATCTAACTGGTTCAACAACTCCAACATCGTTCTCTGTATTTCACGCTCACCACCCGAATGAGCATCATATCTAAAATTGGTCAGATAGAATAGTCTGATAATTTTAACTATGATTTACATACAAGAGAAAGAAAAAAGTGGGACTTTTATTTCTCATCGACTGACCTTTTGGTGCCAACTGCTTCTATCTCATCAATAAAGACTATCGAAGGAGAAAGTTCATCTGCCACTCTAAACAGTTCTCTAACAAGTTTTGGGCCATCACCCAAATATTTCTGAATCAACTCACTTCCAAAAACATGCAAGAAAGTTTCTCAAGTTGAGTTTGCCACAGCCTGAAATTAAGCATTCATAAATAGTACGAAAATAAGGACTTTGCAATAACCAATGCAGATACCATAGCATTCAGATCACCATGCAACACAAATTGTATAGCAAAAACCTTTTAGGTCGCAAACCCACAAGAGAAAGATAATTCCAATTCTAAAGTGAAACTCAGTTAAGCTTTTTTTTTTAATTGGCCACCACCATCTAGATTGTAAATTTGCAATAATAGAAGGTCAATTTTTTTTAAAAAAAGACATCCATTGGTAAAGAAGAAGTACATAGGCAATAAAAACATCCTTTCTCATTTCTCTTCTCTATTTACTCATAATAAATGCTGATAGATATACTAAACTATACAAATCAATAAAGTGTTGTCGCTAGAGTTAGAGCCAATAAATAGCACACATAAACACAAAATATAAATGTAACTAAATAGAGATCGAGAGAATAGAGAAGAGGGAGGGTAAAGAATGTGTGGGGCAAAGTTGTAAAGTCCATGTTATGGAAATTCACATGCTACACTCTCACCTTGGCTCCCCATATGGTATAACTCCCTTGGGAAGCCTAATTCCAATATCTTCATACAGCTCAGGATGAGTAAAAGGAAGTCAACAGCTTCTTTAATTTATTGAATTTGTGCATCTAAGCCACCAATATCAGCATAAGATTCCAAATGAGCTTTTTCAACTTTCATGACAGAAACCATAGGATCAAGTTCATCCTGAAGAAGCCCAACAACAGACAAGATCTGCAAAATACATTTTAATCTAATCACCCATTTATCCACTCAATAATAACATATCTTGATATAATATTTCAGAATTTAACAATTATGTGAACAAAAGCCGCCAAGTAAAAAGCATATCATTATGTATCATGTCATGTGAAGATGCATAAAAGGTAAGGATTAGAAACATCTAAAGCACAGGCTAAGATAAAAAGGACAAAGACCAATAATTATTTTACACTTCAGTTGAATAACATACAGGTACATAATAATTCTGCAAAATTGGATTGGAAAAATCCAGAGCTAGATGTAGCTTGACCGGTTTCTTCACCCACACCTATAAACAAGTCAAGTTGCATATTGATTCAACCAAAAAAAATATTCCAGACCATTCAGTGTAGGTTACACTGCAGAGGAGACAAAATAAGTATCAACCAGCTGTAAGAAAGCTTTTCAAGAAAACTATATTTCAATCTCTGCAGCTGTCTCTTCAATAAGGATTGCACCGAACACTTGTTTTTACTCCTAGGAGAAGTCCAAAACAAGAGGTAGACAAGCTAAATAAGACATTTCTCCTTTATTTTCAAGAAATATTCTGAGCCACTTTGAAAATATTCAAATAAGAGAAGGAAAAAACAACAGAAAACAACAGACATTGCTCCCGCTCCCGTTGCCGCTGCTCGCTGCTACTGCCGCTGTCGCCGCTCGTCGCTCTCGCTTCCGCTCCCGCTCCCGCTCCCGCTTCCTCTTTTCTCAATCAGCACTCCCTAACACACCTCTTCCTTCTTCTCCTTCAGTATATTGTTAACAGTATACAGTATACTATTAACAATATATTAATAATAGTATTTATATTTATTAGATTAATAATATATTATTTTGATTTTAATACAATTATTTTTCATTTTTTTAAATTTATTATATTTAAATAATTATATTTAAAATTTTAAATAATTATATTATATATTTTTATATTTTAGTGACTCGCTTCGCTCAGGCGAGCGCCTAGCGCCTTAGGCGTTTATGAACCTTGACGCTTAGCGCTTTTTAAATCACTGACACAAATAGAGGATGCAGTATTTAGAAAAGAAAAAAAAGGAAGTCTCAAATAAAAGTAAACCTTGCATTTCTTCGGCAATTATCTTTGTGAAAATTAAGTGTTGGTTGCTGAGACAATGGATCTTTTGTTCTACATACTAAGAAAGAAATGGTTCCAGACATGTTCACGTACCTCATCAAGTCTTGGGTGAGGATGCTTAGGAAGCACATCTAACACCTCTTTGTCCACAATGCACTTGCCATGAATTTCTTTATAAAGGTCTATGCATAATCTCACCAAATCATTCTTTCTGAACGCAAGCTTGATAAGGCAACATCACTCCTCGAAGCCACTTCTAGAAAACCAGAGCTTTGTTCACAATGTACATGCCAAGAAAATTAATGCATTATTGTGGTGCTTATCAGCTTGTGAAATATCTCTCGATAGTACCTATACACTGAGGCTAGCAATTCATACCAATATCTGATTTTTCTATTACAACTAGCATCATGAACCGGTTGACTTCTATTTCCTTATGATGACCTCAAAGAATTCACAGCAACCTTAAGGAACATTTTCTGATGAAGTAATGTACTTCCTAATCTGACAAGTAAGAACAATTATGTCATCATAATTCATTGAGGTTTCAAGTATTTTTTTCCCATGTAGTTCTAATGGTGAAGCAAACTTCCGTACATAGAAAACCTGGCTGTCAACAAATCATGCATACATCAGAATCATCTGAGAGAAAATGCAGCATAAAAACCTCCAGTTGTCTTCTTCTGTTTTTATCATCCTTCCTGAACAAGATAACATTGAGATACTATTCCTTTTACCTGTGTTGGATGCTGTCCTTGATCATCCCAGCTTTTATAAAAAAGAATATTGGCTGTTGAAGCTGCCATCTAGCAACTCCACTTTTGAAATGTTTTAAAACAATTATATCTGTGTAACCTTCAACTGTAGTTATATCTGCAAATCATGCTTTCCACTCGTTAAGTCTTCCTTATACAATTCTGGACACCACAAAATTATCCATAATTAAGATCATACCTTCAGGAGTTTCTATTCATGGCTGAAGAAAATTCACGTGCTTCTTCTGTAATCAAAAACTTCTCCTCCGAACCTTTTTATAGCTGGCTCAAAGGAAAGTCTGGTTGATGTTGATGGCACAAACAGAGCTACCATAAGATACCCCTCCAGCATTTTGCTTCTCAATGAATTCTTCTCAATCTTTTCCATCTCAATTGCTATTTCAAATATTCCATTCAAAATATCTGGAACAAACTGTTGAGATTCACTGACATCATCAAGCTAGAACTTGTTGCCACATGAAGCTGAAAACTTCTAAGAATCAAATAAATAGCACTGGCTGCCACTCATGGGTAAATCTAAAAATGGCCTCCTTCAGGGTGTCTTGTCAAAGATGATGGTTTGCATAGTAGATTGGTGGAGACAGGATGTGCTCTGAGAAAGAGCAAGTTCTCAACACTGCTAGTTGAATGAGAAAAGATAGATGCTTGATGGCATCTCGTTGAGCGATCACTTGAAGTCAGCAAATCCTTCTGCATTACAAGAACTGATGGAGTGAACAAAGCCATTGCAGATTAAGAGGCAACTAAAACAACGCAAAATCATTTCTTCAGACAAATTTGAGGAGTATAAGAAAAATTAAGTGATAAAAAGAATGTATTATACAAAAACTATATCATAATAGAAATCAGAAGTTAATTAAAGGGGAAGAACTGAACAAACATAGATTAACTACAAGCACAGAACTAATGTGAGAACTAATTAACATGAAACCAACATCCTAAACAGTGTTAATTTGCCATTCATTTTGATAGTTAGAGGAGAAAGAAAAAGAATTGGTGGTAACATGAACAACAATATATATAAATGAGATACGAGAAATTCATCATTTTAGTTATGCAAATCATTTGTTTGTACAAGGAACTTTTTCTACTGTAAGTATTAAAAGGATTTGTGGTGAGTCATGCTTGGCCATGATAGCACGGCCAGGGGAGTGTTGCATGTTAGGGACAGTTGAAGTTGAGGCCATCATCTTTCCCTTTTTTTTCCACTCTTTCTTATAACTCCAATAATCTCAATTAATCACAAGTAAAACAGTAATAGTAGATTGGCCAAGTTTGATTCATGAGAGTCAATCTGAACTGAAATATTACCTTTTTTTCAAGTTTTTGTTCATGAAATTAGATTTGGAAGGTCAATGGTTTAATTGATAACTTTTTGCTAAATTTTTATATTATGTCATATTCCAGTGTGATCCTCTGATCCCTCTTAAAAACTCATTGAACAAAAAAATCCAAAATATAATTCCCTTTTTGTAGATGTAAGTTTCTGATTTCTTAATTTTATTTAAAAAGTTTAAATTATGTTTCTATTTATTTGGGAAATTGCATGCAGATTTTTGCAATGTTGATGGTTTTTTCGTATGAGCCCTTCTAAATTTGAAATACAAATACTTAACACATATATGTTATTATAGTTAATCTCATTAACTAAATTTTATTACTACTATCAATTCTAGATGCCAAAAATTAGCAACCATGAAAAGCCTAAAATTGAAAATGATACTAGTCAAACTACAGGAAATGCAAACATGATGTTAAGACAAAAGTTATAGTTCAAAGTAAAAGCCAGCATAAACATTCAAAATAGTGATTTTTGATAATTGAATATGAAAAAGACATACTAGCATTTAGACACGATATTCGGAACCGAAAATAATTAAACCATATGATCAGAGTGAAATAGGATAAATAAGCTCTTTAATGTCTCTATAAACTTAATATTTTGAACTAATGTTTAAGAAATAGTTTAATGCATCTCTATTGCAACACATAAGCTTCATTGTTACTCAAGATATGCAAACAAATCTCTTCATATTATAAATAGAAGATCCAATACCTCAAAAGGTTGGCCTCAGTTACCTCTACCGTGGAAAGATCTTTGGAGACCATGTTGAGCTAATTTTCTCTACTCCAGACATCACTCTTCATTGGCAACCAATACTCAGCAAAATTATACTTGTTCTAATAAGGGAGAGATTGAAAACCTATCATTAGCAAACACCAACGACAACAGTAGAACAGTTTGTTTATTTATATCCTTGGGAAAATTTTCAAGTTTATCACATAAACCCAATTACACTCCTCAAGAATTCTTATAGTATAGAACGGAAATGAGATAGTATACTTAATTATAACTTGGTTTCATAGAATGCATAACCTCAATTTTGCCTTAGCTTAAAGAAACTCATCAATTTATCTACCATAAGGAATATGAATGAAGAAATTATAGTGCAAGTTTGCTTTATGCATCTTATTAGTGCACTTATAAGGATATTATGTATGAATGAGTTCTTCATCTATCCTTCTGGTCTTAAAGTTCCTAAATATTATGTCGATCTATATTTAAATAAATTTTGCAACTGTTGAATACCACCAAAATTAGAAACTGGGAGTCTTGATGATGATATGCATCAGTCAATGGTCAGTCCAAACCACTGGAAAAATGATCCTTAACAAAGTGCATTTTTAGATTTCACTGATTCATATTGCTATAGATAATGCAAATAAGCTTTCCATTTTCCCATGATCTCATTTTTCACATCAATATCATAGGACTTCACCTCCATTAATCCTTTTCATTAAACTATAAGTCAATGTTCAGCACTCGGATGATAATGCTTAATTAATTGGCAAGTTCAGTCAGAGAAATAAAGCATATGTTTGGTTCCCTTATCCATTAACATGAGCAATATTATATCGAGAAATAATTTGGCAATGTTCATTGAGTTAAAGTAGTTAAGTTGTTCAGAACTTTTAAGTTGTTCTCTATTGTTTTAAGTTTTTTTAATGACATCTTTTATGAATCTGCTAACCAAATTATTCACTTCTTTTTGTGCTTCAGTTTTCTTTCAAAAAAAAAAAAGAGATTTGCCATAAAGACTTCACAAAGAAAGTGTTTTATAATCTCTCTCTCTCTCTCTCTCTCTCTCTACAAAAGAATTGAGCACTCTATAAAGTTAAATGGACTAACAAAATTTTGCTGCTCAAGAGATCAAATAACCAGGAAAACACAAAACAGAGAGACGACCAGTACTTGGTGGAGTGCACCATCAAATAAAGTAGTATCCACCTCATCCCTACTTAAAGAGAAACATAGATTCAAATCATCCCAATTGCCTCCAACAATCTTCTGCTGCTACATGGTGGAGTTTGGTGTCAAAATGAGGTGGCTTGAGTTCAAGAATTGGCATGGATTTCATGGAGCAATTGACTCAACAATGTGATGTCAGGAGGCACAACCAGACCAAACAATGGTGTTCCTGCTGATGTGTCTCATATGAGGGTGTCATTAGAGAACAACTGCATCAGGTTGTGAAGAGCTTCAGGATAAAATTTCCTAGCAAACAAGTGGCAAAGTCTCTTCATTCCATTCCACAAACAAGGTTTCACTGTCACCACTTTCTGCAAAATAAATAAATAAATACATGATTGCTGAGGTTGGTCTTTGATTATAAAACACTGGAAGGACAGTTAAATAGCAGATTTGGTGTACTCAAGTTTGAGTGATTAGTTTCTCTTCCAGATTGTGTTGTATAATTGTTAGCTGAAAACAGATAGCAGCAATGATTTTGTGATGATAAATACAAGTCAAACATGGAAAGAAAATGAAATTCTTCTAGTATTAGTTATGATTCGGCATGAACTAACCAGATTTGTTACAGTCGATGGCATTAAACAATTATTTGATAGCTTCAACAGTAACAGTATTCGGAACACTGCATAGTCGATCACTTTGAACAATTATCCGATATTCCAATGTAGTTTACATGCTTGTCATGATTTGTAACCCATTGTTGTTATTATTTTTAAGCATGAATAAATATTTTAGTATGCAGAATTTGCATAATGGGTAAGAGATAGTAAAGGACCAAATAATACTATCTAAACAAAAATGAAAATAGATGCTTTTGGTGTTTTGGAGTTCAATCCTCCAAATAGTGAACATGCTGAGAAAATATTTGACTTCTTTTGACATATGACATTATTTTCTTACAAGTCATATCGGCTTCTAATTGAATAATTCAATTTCATCCATCGGATTATTTTTTTATTTATTTCTCTAAAGGCTCAGATTAAGGGTCATCAATCCCTTCGAATTTGTACTGTGCCTCATGCATGTATCGTGCTACTCTGTATGATTGCATAATGTCTCAAAGGTTTTGGTTGACGTAGTCATGTAGAACAAGCATTTTCTTGCAAAGTCCTACCACTTATCACTATCTATGACAAAAATGCAAGAATTTTAGATGGATATCTGCAACATATTCCAATTTCCTTTTATATGCTTCATTAAACTTAAGCACATGAATACACTGAAGTAGCTCAGAGGAAACGAAAAACTATAGAACTTGGCAGTCAGCTTGCAAAGATTAAGTTACTTTTGCCTAATCTGATGTGCTTTCGGTGATTGTGACAACACTAACGAAAGTAAATCAGGAATAGGTGAACCAGAAAAAGGAAAGAATCAGCATATATGAACACAAGTTCTAAAAGATTTACCTTTTCATCAATGGTGACATGATAACTCTCATCAATAGACTGTCAACAAAACCCATATCAGTCAACAAGAATTTAGAGGCATATGGACATCCTAAAGTATGAATTTTTGAAAGAGAGAATGCTTACAGAAATATTCTTCGGGAGCTCAAAAGTGACATCTTGTGCTCAATATGCTTTTGGATGCCACTTTCTTTCAGACCAATCAACACGCATCACAGACCAATTGGCACTTCCAATTGGATCCACTATCTACAGGATGTCGAAATGTCCTGTCTAGTTAGTGATACTATTAAATTTCCAGATAAGCCATTACTCAGGAAAGCCAAAATGCAAAATGATCTAATGTACTTACACTCGACAGAGTTGGAAGATAGTGTTCATCAGCATAGCAGTTGCGACTATCAAAACCTGACTGAGGTCAAGAAATGGGCAAAAATAGCAATCGGTATTGCTGGTTAATCAATCTGAGGGAGCAACCATTGAGTGATTCAACACATAAACTTTTAGATACATTCAAAAGAAACAAAGTGCCTAAAAAGAAAAAAACTTGATGATTATTAAGCAGACATTATGCATCAGAACTTGGATCTCCTACAGTCCAACCCATGAATCTAACATATTACTATGTATCCTAGCAAAATGGGGCTCCATTTACCTTATAGATTTCAATTATTTTGTTATCTTCTTAACTTTTGGAGATTTAAGGTACCCCCGGCAATAGAAATTATATGGGCAAACGTATGATGCCTACAAATGCTTCACAATGCTCACTCATAAAAATTGACCACAAAACACTCGAACCCTAAATCTCCAGTTAACCATGTTCGTCGAGCCTAAATACCAGTGATCTATGTAAATACACATAATATTTTAAGTTATTTTTATTAGAATGCTAGCAAATTAGGTATATCAAGAAAACCACAACCAATTCGCACCCTAAACACTAAAAATCTTCACCAATCCGAGATCATGCGACTAAAACCATAAATCATTAAACCAGCAAAACTGACCTTGTTGTGCATAAAAATAGCATAGTCCAATACCAGTTGATCCTTGTCGACAAAAGATAGGATCGTAACGTAGTACTTCATTCTAATCGATGACGAAACGATGACATGGTTCTCATCGATGAGCTCGTCCAGGTTTCTGACACTTATCGGCGACTCTCGAAGATCATCGAACTTGGAGCAATCCTCCTCGTTCTTCTCCTCGTAGGGACAAAGGCGCTCCTGGTTGGCGGCGAACGCCACCTCCATGAGGAGGTAGTCTTTGACGAGCTCGACCTTGAGGATGTGGAGGCGGCACTTAGAGAGCAAGGTGATGGTGGGGAACCAAGCAACAACCTCAGAACCCTTCTGCCTGCATTGCTTCCGTTTGACTTGGGACGGCGATGCTGCCAACTCAATCTTTTTATCCTTCTTGTCGCCATCGTGCTTCTGATCGCCGGGGTGCCCCTAGTTCCCCATGCCTCCGGGGGTTCCCTGGCCCATGGAACCTAGGGTTTTGTGGAGTACCACCGAGAGAGCTCGAGATCGAAAGTAAGCATAGAAGGTTTGGCTTCGAAAGAGAGACGATAAAAGGAGAAGCCGATCTCAATTCTTATTTGCCTTCACAGTGACACAAAATTGCAAATACATGAGTCTAAATATAGTTATTAGCATTATAATTTTAAGGTACCCTCCAATCACCATCTATTTAATTCTTAAGATTTTAATTTATATCAACATTCTATATTATATGACAACAATTCTTAAATAATCAAATTTTATTTTAAATATATTTAAGTTACATTTAACACTTAAAATTATAATTTACATCAATCTTATCTGATATGAATACTTTAAAAATTATTTTTATTTTAAAATATATTTAAGTTATATTATGTATGGGACTAGACATGACTGTAATAGTAGATTAAACTAAAAATATATATAAAATATTCACAAAATAAATAAGTCATGTGAATGATATAAAATAGACTAGATATAAAAAGAATTTATCCACCTTAAATAGTTGAGGCATTACGACTTATTAAAAATACAGATAACACATGATTCCAATTATTAGGGATGCCATATGAAAATTTTATATTAGAATAATAAAACACATATGTTATATTAAAATTTAATTATTTTTATTCAAATATAATATAGCCAATTATTTAGATCAAGACTTAAATTCTTGACCTTAATCATCATGATGTTTTTTTTCTCTCTTTATTGCTTCGCCACATTACTCCATTATGATAAATAAAACTCATTTGACATTTACTACGTAGAATAATATTATTACAATCAAAGCCAAATTTTAGAAGGGATCCCATCCAAAATACATAAAATAAATAAATAAATACACAGTTAATCTTACAAGAAACAAGCAAGCAATTATTCAGAGCATAAATACAATTAGTGTTTCTCATCAAGATGAGATAGGCAAAATGGTATTAAATTTTCATACTCCTTTGTGCTTTTGTTGATCATATCACATCTTTAAGAAACAGTATCAGTCAACCTAATCTCTTTATAACATTAGCTCAACAATCTTTTGATGAAATTATGCTACTTATTTTTTGGACACAGAAGTAGAAAAAATAATTATGTAACAACGAACAATGTCAAAATGGCCTATCGAATTACGTAAAACAAATAAAAGACATAGTTTGTATCGATACTTACCAGCAAAGCAGCAACAACATCGATGGAGTGATTCAAACATAAAAACCATTCTTGGCTTGTTTGAAATATGCAGCTCTAGGATCACCATCCATGCAATTTCATAAATTTTAAATTTTGATCCTTTGTTGCATAACATTAACCAAGTTTTAGTCACTTCGCAATGAATGGTTGCTTAAGAGATATCAAGTGATTTTATTTACGAGGTCCAAATACAAATAGAGATTGCAGTATTTGAAAAGAAAAAAAAGAAAATCTCAAATTAAAGTAAACCTTGTATTTCTTTAGCAATTATCTTTGTGAAAATGAAGTGTTGGTTGCTGAGACGATGGATCTTTTGTTCCACATACTACGAAAGAAATGGTTTCAGACATGTTCAGGTCTTGGGTGAGGATTTGCATGAAAGCACGATGCTTAGGAAGCACATCTAACACCTCTTTTTCCACAATGCACTTGCGAGCTTGATAGGCAACATCACTCCTCGAAGCCATGTCTAGAAAACTAGAGCTTTGTTCACAATGTACATGCCAAGAAAATTAATGCATTATTGTGGTGCTTATCAGCTTGTGAAATATCTCTCGATAGTACTTATACACTGAGGCTAGCAATTCATACCAATATCTGATTTTTCTATTACAACTAGCATCATGAACTGGTTGACTTCTATTTCCCTATGGTGACCTCAAAGAATTCACAGCAACCTTAAGGAATATTTTCTGATGAAGTAATGTACTTCCTAATATGACAAGTAAGAACAATTATGTCATCATAATTCATTGAGGTTTCAAGTATTTTTTCACATGTAGTTCTAATGGTGAAGCAAACTTCCCTACATAGAAAACCTGGCTGTCTACATATCATGCATACATCAGAATCATCAGAGAGCAAATGCAGCATAAAAACCTCCAGTTGTGTTTTTCTGTTTTTATCATCCTTCCTGAACAAGATAACTTGAGATACTATTCCTTTTACCTGTGTTGGATGCTGTCCTTGATCATCCCAGCTTTTATAAAAAAGAATATTGGCTGTCGAAGCTGCCATCTAGCAACTCCACTTTTGAAGTGTTTTAAAACAATTATATCTGTGTAACCTTCAACTGTAGTTATATCTGCAAATCATGCTTTCCACTCGGTAAGTCTTCCTTATACAATTATGGACACCACAAAATTATCCATAATTAAGAATTTAAGATCATACCTTCAGGAGTTTCTCCTTGTGGCTGAAGAAAATTCAAGTTTTTGTTCATGAAATTAGATTTGGAAGGTCAATGGTTTAATTGATAACTTTTTGCTTATTTTTTATATTATGTCATATTCTAGTGTGATCCTCTTATCCCTCTCAAAAACTCATTGAACAAAAAATCCCAAAAATATAATTCCCTTTTTGTAGATGTAAATTTCTGATTTCTTAATTTTATTTAAAAAGTTTAAATTATGTTTCTATTTATTTGGGAAATTGCATGCAGATTTTTCAATGTTGATGGTTTTTTCGTATGAGCCCTTCTAAATTTGAAATACAAATACTTAACACATATATGTTATTGTAGTTAATCTCATTGACTAAATTTAATTACTACTATCAATTCTAGATGCCAAAAATTAGCAACCATGAAAAGCCTAAATTGAAAATGATACTAGTCAAACGACAAGAAATGCAAACTTGATGTTAAGACAAAAATTATAGTTCAAAGGAAAAGCCAGCAAAAACATTTAAAATAGTAATCTTTGGTAATTGAATATGAAAAAGTCATACCAACATTTGGACACGATATTAAGAACCTAAAAGTATTAAACCATGTGATCAGAGTGAAATAGGATAAATAAGCTCTTTAATGTACCTATAAACTTGATATTTTGAACTAATGTTTAAGAAATAGTTTAGTGCATCTCTATTGCAACACATAAGCTTCATTGTTACTCAAGATATGCATACAAATCTCTTCGTATTATAAATAGAAGATCCAATACCTCAAAAGGTTGGCCTCAGTTACCTCGATCGTGTAATGATCTTTGGGGACCATGTTGAGCCAATTTTCTCTGCTCTAGACGTCACTCCTTCTTAGAAACCAACTCTTAGCACAATTATACTTGTTCTGATAAGGGAGGGATTGAAAGCTTATCATTAGCAAACAGCAATGACAGTAGAATAGTTTGTTTATTTATATCCCCGAGATATTTTTCAAGTTTATCACATAAACCGAGTTACACTCCTCTAGAATCCCTTTCGTTTAGAACGGAGATGAGGTAGTACACTTAATTATAACTTGGTTTCACTGAAAGCATAGCTTCAGTTTTACCTTATTAGTGCACTTATAAGGATATTATGTATAAATGAGTTCTTCATCTACCCTTCTGGTCTTAAAGTTCCCAAATATTATGTCGATCTATATTTAAATGAATTTTGCAACTATTGAATACCACCAAATTTAGAAACTAGGGGTCTTGATGATGAGATGCAATAGTTAATGGTGAATTTTTTTTTTCCATATTTTTTTATACAGAGTCAAGTAGATAAACATCACTTTATTCATCATTTATAAATATTTATTATAATTCATTTATTCATCAAATCACAAGTAGAAAAATAAACATAGTGATGTTAACTTCAAAAATCATACAAGTGGCTCTACTTAGTGGTAGAGGAAGGTCTGCTCTCCACTGGAATCCAATTTAGTACTAGAGGGAGGTTACTCTGAAAATTAAAAACAAAGAAAATTCAACAATACTGAGTAGGAACCCTAAAAGTCAACTCAAAATGAATACATGATCAAAATTTAATCATCCCATTGGTGTATATCAAATACCCGAAGGAGCACTCCCCTAATAACGGATGGAGAGGCTTTATCCTATGGGATGAGTTTGTGTTCTCCCAACAACGGATGGAGGCAATCTCATATCGCACTCTCAACAGCGGATGAAGTGGTATCCCTCACCAGCCAAAGTGGGGACACGTTCCTCCCAACAACAGATGGAGGAACCGTCCAACCGTCACGTCTGACGGCCCGCTAATCCCCGAAGGGAATCGCCCTACCTACTCTTTGTAGGGAAATAACATAATCTCACACTTGTCATGTCCATATCGGGATGAAATAACACATTTAAAACATCTCTTTCAAATATTATCAATATCAAATAATACAAATTAGTCCTCAATTGACTTGAACCCTAGAGTTCAATCAATCCAATTGAACTCAATTTACCAGAACCTAACCGAACCGATCTTTAATCCTTATTTAACTGGTCTAGAACCACCCTAGCCTAGTATAATTTGGACTAGATTAGGTTCAATTTAGGTAAAACTGACTTAAATAAGTCAATCGATTCGGAATCACCCTGAATTGATCTAGACTAATTAAGCCTAGTTTAGTTCAATCAATATTTGAGCTCAAATCGAATAACAATATTAGGCTAGATTGGGCCAACTCATCTATTAGTCATGTGCATTACACATGACTAGGCATGCTATTGGGAAATCTGGGGGCGACATCACATTCGCAGTTGAAGAACAAAAACAAAATCCCCTATTCTCAAAGAGATATTCGATGTCATGCAAAGATTGATGCGTAAAAATTCACGAAACTTAAAATTGCATATAGAGTAGATTATGTTACCTAGAGAGATTGTATATCCCTGAATCCTTGTAGATCTCTAGGAGAGGGTGAATGAGGTCAAGCGTCCTCCTCTCTAGCGGTGATCCACACAACAGGGCTATGACGACACTCCTCAAAACTCTAGGCCTGCTCTGAGCTAGAGAGGGAGAGGAGAATAAGAGAGGCAAGTAAATGCTCTAGCCTATGAACCACTGAATCCCTCCTATTTATAGAGGTCCCCTGTCAAACCCTAATGGATCCTCCCCTATTGGGTATTGGATCTGCATCCAATTACCAAAGTCTCTTAGATTAGTGGATCTCTATCTAATAATCTCTTATGGGCTCTTATTGAATCTCATCCATAGGATTCAATAATTCAGGGGCTTCTTGAATATCCAATAAGTTAGGGGCTCCGACGGATATCTCATATCCGAACCTCTACTCATCGCAATGCATACCATATATGTGTGACCCTCTATGCCCAATATCGAGCTGGCCGTGAGTCATACCTGTTATAACTCCTTCTAGCTTAGTAAATTATTATCTCCATAACAATTTACTCAACTTATCGACTACGGACGTACTAGGCCACTACGCCATAGTCCCAGATATTACAAGGGAATCCAATCCATTGGACATGTCTATCCTCAATTATAGTGTACCTATAGTCTCTCATTTATCTAATATCCCAAAGTCCATATACCGGGTATGGTGCTGTTAGACCCATATGGTTTCTACTCGAGTCTCGCTCTAATCGGATTCTCCCGGAGAACTTTTTCTCTCTCAATTCGAATGACCCTGGCCAGGGATTTGTTTGAGCAAGCACACATGGAATATTCCTTTCATGACGCCGAAAGTGGATGCTCCTCTTTCGACACTCAATAGCCCTCGTAAGGTCGACTGTCACTCCCAATGATCAACTATAATAGATCTAGGACATCTAAGCCTACAAGTTTGGTATCAAAGAATGGAGCACTCATATAGGACATCCTTTGTGTCTTAAGTCTAAGGACTAGATATACCACTAGTGTTAGGATCGAGAGCACTAAGAGGGGGGGGGTGAATTAGTGCAGCGGAAATCTTACAGCGATTAAAAGCTAAAAGCTGCGTTCGTTCAATAAAAACTATTATGATGCAAAAGCTAATTCTCAGTTTGTATCTAAGTGCAGTTTGCGTCTAAGCGCAGATTGCGTCTAAGCGCAGTTTGCGTCTGAACACAGTTTGCGTCTGAACACAGTTTGCGTCTAAGCGCAGTTTTGCGTCTAAGCGCAGTTTACGTCTAAACTCAGATTTACGTCTAAATGTAGATTTACGTCTAAACGTAGTTTTACGTCTAAACGCAGATTTACGTCTAAACTCAGATTTACGTCTAAATGTAGTTTTGCGTTTAAAAGCAGTTTTGAACCTGGAAAAGCGTTTTACGTAGAAAGCAATTTGCAGTTATAAATGGAGTCCGAATGTAAGCGTAAACTGCAGTGTGAAGATCGTACGAAAACACGATTTACGTTTGAATGCAGATTCTGAAAGAACAGCACTTAGAACTTGTTCGTGAAAGCGCAGAGAGCAGTAGTAATGGAGGAGGTTTGCAGTAATGATAAAGTGCTCAAAAATAAACGCAAACCAGAGATTTAGAGTGGTTCGGTCAGCCTTGACCTACTCCACTTTTGGCTTCCTCCACCGACGAGGTTGCCGACGTCAACTAGCTGCCTTCCTTCAATGGGCGAAGGCTAACTGCCCTTTTACAGTTTCTCTCCTTTTGACAGGCTCAGGAGACAACCTTTACAGATCCTTTCTCTCCTCTCTTTACAACTCAAGACTTGAAGAACAGAAGGAGGAGAACTTTAGGACTTTACACAAATTTGAGCTCTTAGAATCACTGAAAAGATCAAGAATTCGGTGTGGATCTGTATCTTTTCAGTGCTGAATGGGTGGGGTATTTATAGGCCCCAACCCAGTTCAAATTTGGAGCTCAAAACGATCAAATCGATCAAATCCCAGAATTCTGGGATCAGGCGGTTGCACCTCTTGACTGGAGAGGTGGCACCGCCTGGCAGAGCTCGAAGACTGAGCTCAGGCGATTGCTTCTCTCTGCCAGAGCTCGAAGACTGAGCTCGGTGATTGCATCACCTGGCAGAGCTCGAAGACTGAGCTTGGTGATTGCATCACCTGGCAGAGCTCGAAACTGAGCTCGGTGGTTGCATCACCTGGCAGAGCTCCAAACTGAGCTCAGGCTGATGCACCTCTCTGCCAGAGCTCGAAGACTGAGCTCGGTGATTGCATCACCTAGCAGGGCTCGAGACTGAGCTCAGGCTGATGCACCTCTCTGCCAGAGCTCGAAGACTGAGCTCGGTGGTTGCATCGCCTGGCAGAGCTCGAAACTTGAGCTCTGGCGGTGCTACCTCTTGGCAGAGGAGGTTGCACCGCCCAGTCTAGCTCGAAGACTGAGCTCTGGGCGGTTGCACCTCTCGGCTGGGGCGGTTGCACCTCCCAGCCTCGCAGCCCTGGCGGTTGCACCTCCTGGCTGGGGCGGTTGCACCTCCCAACCCCCACAGCCCAGGCGGTTGCACCTCCTGGCTGGGGCGGTTGCACCTCCTGGTGCAATCAGGGTCCGAATGGTTCACTCCATTCGGCCCACTTTGAATCTTTTCAGGGGCCCAATTGCCCCAAGATTAAGCTAATGGGATCACCTCCCATTTTCATGCTTAATCATCATGCTAACTACGATTAACTCTAAGACAACTTCTGCAGCTTTGCTCCGATGCGTCAATCGCTTCTTCCGGCGAGTTTCCGGCGAACTTCCGTCGATCATCCGATGAACCCTCGGTGATGCTTCTGCGGACTTCCGGCAAACTCCTGGACTTTGCGACGATCCACTTGGCGAGTTCCGACGAGCTTCGCTTGGCAAGCTTCTGGACTTCTCGGATCTGTCCTCGCTGAACCTCCGACGACCGTCCGAACTTCCGTCGAACTCTTGAACTCCCAACGTGATCATGATCTTGACTCCGGCGCAACTCCTGCTGCTTGTCTATCTTTCATCGTAGTTAATCCTGCACACTTAAAACAAAACTTCGATCGAGACAATTAATCCTTAGCAATTAACCAAGTTGTCCGGCATGTCATTGGTCCCTCGACGCTTCGTCTGATTCTTCGGCGCATCGTCCTCTCCTGCGGCCTATTGCCCAATCGGCCAGTTGACTCCGCAACTCCGATATCCTTGGCACAATACCCGCTCTACTTGGCCCGATGCCCGAGTCCACGGCCCGAAGCCTTCTGTCGATACGTCGACCGATCCACCGGCCCGACGTCCAATCTTCTGACATGTTCCTCCGGCACAACATGATTTTCCTGCTTTAATTGTCTCATCCTGATCAAAGCATCCTGCGTTACTCAAAACGCAGATTAAATCATAAACATATATCAAGTAGTTTCATCATCAAAATACGAGATTCAACAATCTCCCCCTTTTTGATGATGACAACCACTTGATGACGGAGTTAAACTTAACTCCCGGAGTTTAAACAAACTCCCCCTATCAATATGCCATATTGATAGAACCTTGAATTCAACCTGAATTCAAGTCATTGCAATATTCATCATGAATACTTGCAACACGTCAACATGAACATATGCATAAACTTATGCATCACATGTCATGTCATCAACATACTTCTCCCCCTTTGTCATCAACAAAAAGGAGAAGTACCACAATCAAGTGTTTGTGATATTGGTTCAACTTATTGCATGAAAAACATATTATCAAGTTTTATCATCATGCAGTTTTGAAGCCAGAAAATTTAGCAAATGTTACATCATGCTTAGAATATTCAGGCTATCAAGTTTTAGATATGCAAGTTTTACAGCATACAAGATAGCACTTTTAGAACATGCAAGCTAGCAGTTTTGAGATGTTCAAGAAGGCAACTCTTGCTTCTTGAAAATTTTGCTCACTTTGCTAGATGCGCAAGTTAGCATTTTTGCCTCTTTTGAGATAGCAACTTTTTGCTTCTCTTTAGACCAACAAGCTAGCAATTTTTACGATATACAAGTTTCACAATATATAAGCTAGCAAAAATTTCGAAAGCAAATACAAGATAGCTTTCTTGTGTAAGCTCATGATTCTTGCTTCCTATTGCAATGTGCAAATTGCAAGTTTTGCTTCAACTAAGATATTCAAGATAGTGATGTTCAAGAAGACAATTTTTCTTCTTGAAATGAGCAAGTTAGCAATCTTTGCTACTTAAGATAGGCAAGCAAGCAGTCAAGTTTTTGCATCTTCTTGACTTGTACAAGCTAGCTATCTCCCCCTTTGTCATTGTAAAAAGGAAGAGAGAATATAGTTTTGTACTTCTTTTTTCCTTTTACAACGATTTCAAAATCATGACAAAGGATGAATAATCAAGTTATGAATGTCAAGACAATTTTTCATCATGAATATTTTATCATTGCATGCATCATTATCATAAGTTGAAGTATTACATGCATGATATCATATCACCATTCATAATTACATTAATGTTTCAATATAGCAATTTCTTCTCAAAATGTGTAACTTGGCACTCATAGCATTTTAGATCATGATTTACATCATATGCAATACATCACATCATAATTAGAAAGCACAAGTATTGCATGCATAATTGCACATCATAAATGTTTCATATCATGATGGTATCAATTTTGTCAAATTATATCCTACCATGCATGATCAAAACTTCTCCCCATTTTATCATTGAAAACAAGAAGAAAGTAGGGGGTAGAGCATAAAAGTATTAAATATTTTAATCATTTCAAGGCATCATAGATCAAGTTATGATTCGTGATTCATCATAAAGCAAGTTAGTTTTCAATCATCACATAAGGCATTTAAGGAATTTTTGAAACATAGGAGAATGATTAATTTAAGCATACAATGTTTCAATCCAATTCAAGTCATGAATATCAATGCTTTCATATTGTGAGTATCAATTTATGAATACCACAGGATATTATTTGTGACTTCAATTTTGCAAGATCAAGATTATGATTCAAATAAAACTTATTCAAATCAATTCATAATCAAGTCATTAAAATTAATTTCGAGATTCACAAAATATCATGAAATCAAAAGACAAGTTGCATTTCATTTGAAGAACTCCTTTTTGATAAATCTAGGGAGCATAATGAACGATCTTGATTTATAAAGAGCTTCATGTTATAATTATCAAGATCATGATTTTAATAATTATTCTCTTTAGCAAAGAATCACAAAAGCACTTTATTTTTGCATTAGAATTCTCATTGTATTATGATTTATAAATTCTTTTTCTGCACATGAATCATAGGAGATATGTATGTGAAACAAATCTTTGCAAGCAAAGACACTATCATTCATATTTCAAGATGGAATTTATAAGCAGGAATCATTCCATTTTAGAAAAATATTTTTCATAAGTGTATGAGAAAACCCGATTGTTAGGATACCAATTGTTAAGTGAATCCGAAAATGAAATTAGTACTTTCATGCATTCGGATAAGATTTTGCTATAGATTTTCAAGTTCAATGAAGATAAAACATGCTCATGATCATAAAAATTTATGTATCCAAAACATATAATTTCCAACATGTTATAGTGTAAAATCATCATGGCAATTAAGTGATTTGAACATTGAATCAAGAATGTCCGAAAAATAATCTTAACACGTTCATGCATTCGAGCACATTTTTGCCATAGTTTTTCAAATATACTCATGAGAATAACACATGCTTATCATTGGCTTAAAACCTCATGCATAAAATTGTTAATCAAAATATTTAATTTCATCATTATGCATTTCTTCAAATCAAACATGATCTTTAATTAAAGTCGAGAAATATCAATGGAAATCAACGTAATACACATTTTTACTTCTTAACCATGATTTCATATTTTCAATCAAGATCATTTTATTTATTTATTATAGCATATGCAATATTATCATTTTCGAAATTACTAGCATGATCATGTAATTTTCAAGAAAATTAATTCTAAACTAAAAAGAAAATACATCATGAAAGCGTCAAGTAATTTCAAAATAAATCAAAGGCATTCTAATTACCTCAACGTCGTAGGCTGTTAAGGCGTAGTTTGCCGCCTTGCTTTTGTTGACTTTCTCTTCTTCGGAGGAGCTCGATTCATCCCAATTTTTGTTCTTCTTCTTGCGTTTAAAGCAAGTAGTTTGATTCTTTTTGCTTTTTAATTTTCGTTTCATTTGTAGTTTAAGTTCACCATCACTTGAGCTTATGCTCGAGTGGTCTTCAAATGTTCTATGTCCCAAATCCTTCCTGTTCTTTGGAAGGTTGTTTTGTTCATCATTGTCCTCATCACTTGAGTCATCGCTCAAGTGGCATTCATTTGTCCAGAGTTCCAAATCCTTCCTGTTCTTTGGAAGGTGGTTCTCAAGTTCTTCACGTGCATTGCACGTCATTTCATATGTGATCAATGAACCAATTAGTTCTTCAAGTGGAAATTGGTTCAAGTTTTTCGATTCTTGAATAGCAGTTACTTTTGAATCCCAAGTTTTAGAAAGTGAGCGCAAAACTTTGTTAACGAGTTCAAAATCCGAAAAGCTTTTACCAAGTGAATTTAAACCATTGACGACATCCGTAAAACGGGTGTACATGTCAACAATGGTTTCGCTTGGTTTCATATGAAAAAGCTCGAAATCATGCAGTAAAATATTAACTTTCGAGTCTTTGACTCTACTAGTTCCCTCATGCGTGATTTCAAGAGTGCGCCAAATATCGAAAGCCGTTTCGCACAAAGAAACCCGATTGAACTCATTTTTGTCCAAAGCGCAAAATAAGGCATTCATAGCCTTTGCGTTTAAAGAAAAATACTTCTTCTCTAAATCCGACCATTCGTTCGTCGGTTTAGAGGGAAGTTGAAAACCATTTTCAACGATATTCCATAAATCCAGATTTAGAGAAATCAAGAAAACTCTCATTCGAGTTTTCCAGTAAGTGTAGTCCAATCCGTTAAAGAACGGTGGACGAAAGACCGAAAAGCCCTCTTGAAGAGCCATTTCTCTCGGGTGTAAATCCGAAATGAGAGATACCCCGCTCTGATACCAATTGTTAGGATCGAGAGCACTAAGAGGGGGGGGGTGAATTAGTGCAGCGGAAATCTTACAGCGATTAAAAGCTAAAAGCTGCGTTCGTTCAATAAAAACTATTATGATGCAAAAGCTAATTCTCAGTTTGTATCTAAGTGCAGTTTGCGTCTAAGCGCAGATTGCGTCTAAGCGCAGTTTGCGTCTGAACACAGTTTGCATCTGAACACAGTTTGCGTCTAAGCGCAGTTTTGCGTCTAAGCGCAGTTTACGTCTAAACTCAGATTTACGTCTAAACGTAGATTTACGTCTAAACGTAGTTTTACGTCTAAACGCAGATTTACGTCTAAACTCAGATTTACGTCTAAATGTAGTTTTGCGTTTAAAAGCAGTTTTGAACCTGGAAAAGCGTTTTACGTAGAAAGCAATTTGCAGTTATAAATGGAGTCCGAATGTAAGCGTAAACTGCAGTGTGAAGATCGTACGAAAACACGATTTACGTTTGAATGCAGATTCTGAAAGAACAGCACTTAGAACTTGTTCGTGAAAGCGCAGAGAGCAGTAGTAATGGAGGAGGTTTGCAGTAATGATAAAGTGCTCAAAAATAAACGCAAACCAGAGATTTAGAGTGGTTCGGTCAGCCTTGACCTACTCCACTTTTGGCTTCCTCCACCGACGAGGTTGCCGACGTCAACTAGCTGCCTTCCTTCAATGGGCGAAGGCTAACTGCCCTTTTACAGTTTCTCTCCTTTTGACAGGCTCAGGAGACAACCTTTACAGATCCTTTCTCTCCTCTCTTTACAACTCAAGACTTGAAGAACAGAAGGAGGAGAACTTTAGGACTTTACACAAATTTGAGCTCTTAGAATCACTGAAAAGATCAAGAATTCGGTGTGGATCTGTATCTTTTCAGTGCTGAATGGGTGGGGTATTTATAGGCCCCAACCCAGTTCAAATTTGGAGCTCAAAACGATCAAATCGATCAAATCCCAGAATTCTGGGATCAGGCGGTTGCACCTCTTGACTAGAGAGGTGGCACCGCCTGGCAGAGCTCGAAGACTGAGCTCAGGCGATTGCTTCTCTCTGCCAGAGCTCGAAGACTGAGCTCGGTGATTGCATCACCTGGCAGAGCTCGAAGACTGAGCTTGGTGATTGCATCACCTGGCAGAGCTCGAAACTGAGCTCGGTGGTTGCATCACCTGGCAGAGCTCCAAACTGAGCTCAGGCTGATGCACCTCTCTGCCAGAGCTCGAAGACTGAGCTCGGTGATTGCATCACCTAGCAGGGCTCGAGACTGAGCTCAGGCTGATGCACCTCTCTGCCAGAGCTCGAAGACTGAGCTCGGTGGTTGCATCGCCTGGCAGAGCTCGAAACTTGAGCTCTGGCGGTGCTACCTCTTGGCAGAGGAGGTTGCACCGCCCAGTCTAGCTCGAAGACTGAGCTCTGGGCGGTTGCACCTCTCGGCTGGGGCGGTTGCACCTCCCAGCCTCGCAGCCCTGGCGGTTGCACCTCCTGGCTGGGGCGGTTGCACCTCCCAACCCCCACAGCCCAGGCGGTTGCACCTCCTGGCTGGGGCGGTTGCACCTCCTGGTGCAATTAGGGTCCGAATGGTTCACTCCATTCGGCCCACTTTGAATCTTTTCAGGGGCCCAATTGCCCCAAGATTAAGCTAATGGGATCACCTCCCATTTTCATGCTTAATCATCATGCTAACTACGATTAACTCTAAGACAACTTCTGCAGCTTTGCTCCGATGCGTCAATCGCTTCTTCCGGCGAGTTTCCGGCGAACTTCCGTCGATCATCCGATGAACCCTCGGTGATGCTTCTGCGGACTTCCGGCAAACTCTTGGACTTTGCGACGATCCACTTGGCGAGTTCCGACGAGCTTCGCTTGGCAAGCTTCTGGACTTCTCGGATCTGTCCTCGCTGAACCTCCGACGACCGTCCGAACTTCCGTCGAACTCTTGAACTCCCAACGTGATCATGATCTTGACTCCGGCGCAACTCCTGCTGCTTGTCTATCTTTCATCGTAGTTAATCCTGCACACTTAAAACAAAACTTCGATCGAGACAATTAATCCTTAGCAATTAACCAAGTTGTCCGGCATGTCATTGGTCCCTCGACGCTTCGTCTGATTCTTCGGCGCATCGTCCTCTCCTGCGGCCTATTGCCCAATCGGCCAGTTGACTCCGCAACTCCGATATCCTTGGCACAATACCCGCTCTACTTGGCCCGATGCCCGAGTCCACGGCCCGAAGCCTTCTGTCGATACGTCGACCGATCCACCGGCCCGACGTCCAATCTTCTGACATGTTCCTCCGGCACAACATGATTTTCCTGCTTTAATTGTCTCATCCTGATCAAAGCATCCTGCGTTACTCAAAACGCAGATTAAATCATAAACATATATCAAGTAGTTTCATCATCAAAATACGAGATTCAACAACTAGGACTACAAAATCATTGTCTGACAATAAGATATCATCAACTATGCAGCATTTCATAAGCAGATTAATTAGTGAACTCATTCTCTAATGAGCACCTGTACTGTATCTCTAGTGTCCCCACATGTGCAACTATGAGACCAGCTGCATCTATCATATGGATGGGTATATAGCACACCAGTCTGTTCGGTTATCTCGATATCCCTCTCGAGTAACCTATGATCGAGATTATTTAGGATATGTGTTTAAAGGTGAATTGATCTTATTATCATGATCTTATCACGATTCAATTCCTATTGTATAGATCCAAGAACATCACAATATATGCATGCATATATGCAATAGTCAATATAAAGTGATACATGCCAAAATATAATAAGCAAAAAGATTCCGTGTCAAGTTATACGTGCCATCACTCACGTGATTAGCTTGCTAGGCACCTATGACTAATAATCTCCCACTTGACCTAAAGTCAATCACCTATGTGTCTGATCCCCATTAGACCATTGTGACACTCAAAGACAATCTGAGACAACGGCTTTGTCAATGGATCTGTAATGTTATCTTCGGATGGAACTCTTTCCATTATTATATCTCCTCGGGTCATGATCTCTCTAATAAGTTGGAACCTCCTTAAAATACTTCTGATGAGACCCGGGTTCCCTTGTTTGAGTAATCGCCCCATAGTTGTCGCAATAGAATGAATCAACTCCTTGCTAGTTAGCCCGACTCCTAGATCTGTGATATACTTCTTCATCCAGACTCCCTCCTTTATTGCCTCTGCTGCAGCAATGTACTTCGCCTCTATGGTAGAGTCAGCAGTAGTATCATGCTTGGAACTCTTCTAGCATACTACTCCTCCATTCAGGGTATACACAAACCCCGAATTTGACTTGCTATCATCGACATCGGACTGAAAGCTTGAGTCTGTGTAGCCTTCAACCTTAAGGCTACTACCTCCATATACTAGTAAAAGATCCTTAGTCATTCTCAAGTACTTAAGGATATACTTTACTGCTTTTCAATGCTCCAAGGCTGGATCCTCCTAATACTTGATCATGACACTCAGAGCATGCGCTATATCAGGCCTAGTACGGAACATGTCATACATGATAGACCCTATCGCTGAGGCATATGGTATCATATTCATGTTCGCTCTTTCTTCAAGAGTCTTTGGGGACATACTCCTAGAAAGAGATATCCCATGTCTTATCGAAACGAGACCTCTCTTGGAATTTTCCATGCTAAACCTTTTAACAATGGTTTCTATGTACCTGGATTGGGACAAGTCAAGTATCATCTTGGATCTATTTATATAGATCACAATCCCCAAGATATAGGATGCTTCCCCTAAGTTCTTCATGGAGAAGTTTTTAGATAACCAAGCCTTTACTATGGATAGCATTCCTATATCATTCCAAACGATCAGGATGTCATCCACACCTTAGTCCATAAATGGATCTAAGCAACCTATACACCATATTTGGGCAGTCCTTGGACACGAATCCCTCGGGTTGTATCATATATATCTCCTCCTCGAGGTTCTCATTGAGGAATGTAGTTTTCACATCCATCTGTCAGATCTCATAATCATAATGTGCTGCAATAGCCAATAGAATTCAGATGGATTTTAGTATTACTACGGGTGAGAAGGTTTCATCATAGTCAACACCTTGCCTTTGTCGATACCCCTTAGCCACTAGCCTTTCTTTATAGTCTACCTTTCCATATACTCCGATCTTTTTCTTAAAGATCCACTTGCAATTGATGGGTACAATACTTTCAAGCGCATTAACTAGGTTCCAAACCTTGTTAGAGTACATAGAATCCATCTTAGAATTAATGGCTTCTTGCCACTTCCTAGAGTCTATACTCATAATAGCCTCATTGTAGGTCTAAGGATCAATATCTTTAACATCCTCTCCTCTAATATGTCTCACATATCTCTCCGGAGGATGGGATACTCTGCCGGACCTACGTAAAGTTGGAACTTGTGTATTAGGTACTTGAACAGACTTGGGCTGTAGAGTGGTGCTTGAGTTAGGTTCTCCAACCGCGCTCAACTCTATTATGCTCCAATTGTCTCCGCCAAGAGTGTGTTCCTTCTCAACGAATACTGCTCTCTTAGCTACAATGACCTTTTGGTCCTCGAGATGATAGAAATAATATTCACAAGTTTCCTTGGGGTATCCCACGAACTTGCATCGCTTTGTCCTCGATTCCAACTTATCAGGGTTATGTCTTTTAACGTGGATAGGGCAGCCCCAAATCTTAATAACCTTAAGATCGGGTTTCTTCCCTTTCTATATCTCAGATGGTATAGACACTACCGACTTAATTGGAACTCTGTTCAGAATGTAAGCTGTAGTCTCTAGGGCATATCTCTAGAATGAGATGGGTAGGTCAGTGAAACTCATCATGGATCGTACCATGTCTAACAGCGTACGATTTCTCCTTTCAAACACACTATTGAGCTAAGGTTTATAAGGATGTGTCCACTGGGATAATATCCCATAGTCCTTGAGGAATTGGGTAAACTCTGTACTTAAGTACTCACCTCCTCGATTTGATCGAAGAGTCTTGATACTCTTTCCAGTCTGGTTCTCTACTACATTCTTATACTCTCTGAATTTCTCAAAGGCCTCAGACTTATACTTCATTAAGTATACATATCCATACCTTAAGAAATCATCAGTGAAGGTAATGAAGTAGGAGTAACCACCAATGGCATCAATTGACATGGGTCCATATACATCACTATATATGAGTTCCAACAACTCCGTGCCTCTTTCTCCAATTCCACTAAATAGAGAGTTGGTCAATTTTCCACGAAGGCAAGGCTAGCATATTGCATATGACTCATAGTCGAATGGATCTAGATATCCATCCTTTAGCAACTTTTGAACCTTCCCTCATGGATGTGACCTAGCCTACAATGCCATAGGTATCCACTATTCACCTCATCTTGTTTCCTCTTAGACACACTTACATTCATGATATGTGGAGTAGTGTCTAGCATAAATAAATAATTATGCAATGTTTCTTTCTTGATGATCTCATCATCTAATAATATCGAACAACCATTGTTCTAAAAAACTAATTTATATCCACTAACTATCAAACATGAAATGGGGATAATGTTTTTGATAATAGAAGAAATAAAATAACATGCATCTAATGCAATAATAGCTCCACCAGGCAGATGTAGGGCGACCTCGCCAATAGCTACTATAGCAACTTTTGCTCCATTGCCCATCTTGAGGTTCATCTCGCCTCTCTTCAGTCTCTTAGGCCTTGCCAGAACCTGCAACGAATTGCATATAAGATAAGCACTATCGATATCCAATACCCATATGTTATCATAAGAGTCTAACAAATGGAGACTGATCATGAATGTACCTGAAGCTTCTCTAAGCTTCTATTTCGCCCTCTCTACAAGGTACTATTTATAATTCCTCTTCCAGTGCCTATCTTTGTCATAGTGGAAGCACTGGCCTTTGTCCTTTGTCGAGTCTTTCTTAGCAACCTTTGCTTTACCTGATCTACCCTTGCCATTGCCCTTCTTAAGGGACTTTTCTGCTTTCCTTTTCTTTTTTGTCTCACTAGTGTAGAGAACTGGCTTCTCCTTTTTTATAGTGCTCTCTGCCTCCCTCAACATATTGAGGAGCTCTAAGAGAGTAATCTCAGGCTTGTTCATATTAAAATTAATTATGAAATGTGAAAAGGAATTTGGTAAGGACTAAAGCACAATGCCCACACACAAGTTATCCTCTAGGACCATTCCTAGACCTGTGAGTTTCTCTATCCACTCAATCATCTTTAGGACATAGTTCTGAACTAGTATCCCCACAGTCATCGTAGCGCCGAAGAGGCTCTTGGATATCTCATATCGCTGAGTCCTTCCATGTTCCTCAAATAATTTGTGGACATGTAGGAGAATGGATCTGGTATCCATCTTTTCATATTGTCTCTATAACTTAGGAGTTATAGAGTCTAACATGTAACACTAAGCAAGAGTGGAGTCATCAATATACTTTACGTAGAAAGCGATTTCATCCTCGCTTGCCCATTTCTCCGGCGTAGGCATCACTGTATCAAGGACATATGCGATTTTCTCTACTGTGAGAATAATTCTCAAGTTGCAGAGCCAATCTATATAATTTGGACCAGTAAGGTGGTTGACATCAAGTATGTCACGTAAGGGATTTGAAAGCGACATTTTCTGAAAACAAAGATGCCGCAGAAATGAATAATATACAGATTTTGCAAGAAATAAAAAATCAAGATATGGACTTTTATCTTAATATGCTCCCACTATTTTACTGGGAAGTCACGCGACACCCTCAGCATGTGAAACAAAATTCTCCGGCAAGCTTCTAGTGGGGATCAGGATCCAATCAGCATTTTAGAGTAACCTCGAGGGACACGACCAATCACACTAAGCCCAAAAGGTAGGCAACTATTGTCGATCACAACTCCTTGTGATTCCCGTCCTATTCGGCCTCCGAATCACCATGGTCTCGAGGGACTCGACCAACCAAGATGCTCGGTTAAGTCAACACCATCGTTACAAGATAAGTCTGATTCGATGATATACCCTCGAGGGACTCGACCAAGTATACCATGCTAGTCATAAGTGCCCAGCAAGCCAATCACGTGAGTGATGGCACGTGTGACTTGATACAGAATCTTTTTGCTTATTATATTTTGGCGTATATCACTTTATAACTATTGCATAAATGCATATATATTGTGATGTCCTTGGATTTGTGCAATGGGAATCGGATCGTGATGAGATCACGATAATGAGATCGATTCACCTTTAAACACATATCCTAAATAATCCCGGTCATAGGTTACTCGAGAGGGACATCGTGATAACCGGATAGACTGGTGTGCTGTATACCCGTCCATATGATGGATGCAGCTGGTCTCATAGCTGCTCGTGTAGGGACACTAGGGATACAGTACAGGTGCTCATTGGAGAATGAGTTCACTGATTGATCCGCTTACGGAATGCTGGATGGTTGATGATGCCTTATTGTCAGACAACAATTCCGTAGTCCTAGTGGTGTATCTGGTTCTTAGACTTGAGACACCAAGGATGTCCTGTATGAGTGCTCCACTCTTTGATACCAGACTTATAGGTTTAGCTGTTCCCAGATCTAGTACAGCTGGTCATTGGGAGTGGTAGTCGACCTTACGAGGGCTATTGAGTGTCGATAGAGGATCATCCACTCTCGGTATCATGAGAGGAATATCCCATGTGTTCTTGCTCAGACAAATCCCTGGCCAGGGTCATTCGGGTTGAGAGAGAAAGAGTTCTCCGGGAGAATCCGATTAGAGCGAGACTCGAGTAGAAACCGTATGGGTCTGACAGCACCATGCTCGATATACGGTCTCTGGGATATTAGATGGATGAGGGACTATAGGTACATGGTAACTGAGGACAGACAGGTCCAATGGATTGGATTCCCCTGTATCGTCTGGGGACTACGGCGTAGTGGCCTAGTACTTCCGTAGTCGATGAGTCGAGTGAATTATTACAGAGATAATAATTCACTTAGTTAGAAGGAGTTCTGACAGGTATGACTCACAGCCAGCTCGATATTGGGCCTAGAGGGTCACACACATATGGTAGGCATTGCGATGAGTAGAGGTTCGGATATGAGATATCCGACGGAGCCCTTGTCTTATTGGATGCAGATCCAATACCCACTAGGGAAAGGACCCATTAGGGTTTTGACACGGGATCTCTATAAATAGGAGGGATTCACAGCCTCATAGGCTAGAGTCTTTGCTTGCCCTTCCTATTCTCCTCTCCCTCTCCACCTCAGAGTAGGCCTGGAGTTTTGAGGAGCGTCGTCGCAACCCTGCTGTGTGGATCACCGCTAGAGAGGAGGACGCTTGACCTCCTTCACCCTCTCCTAAGGATCTGCAAGGAAACAGGGATATACGATCTCCCTAGGTAACACAATCTCTATACGCAGTTTTTGTGTTTTTTGCGGATTTTGCGCACCAATCTTCGCACGACGATGAACATCTTTTTGGGAATCGGGGATTTTTGTTTTCTTGTTCTTCCGCTGCGCATATGATGTCGCCCCCCCCTATGATTTCCCAACAGTGGTATCAGAGCCAGGTTGTTCGTGCGAATGATTGGTTTTTGAACTGCGTGTGTTGTGTTTAGGAAGAATATTGACGTCAAAATCGTTGACGCAAAAGCAAGGAAGGGCAGCAACAGTTGCTGCCCTCGATCTGCATGCCTGCAGCCAGCCGCAGCCGCAGCCAGGCAGCACAGCGCCGGCGCATGCGCAAGCGCTGTGCCTGCAGCAGCCGGCCGGCGGTCTGCTTGCAGCAGGCTTGCGGCCGGCGGGGCTGGGAGCCCGCTCGGTAGAAGCGCCTGCGGCCACTGAGCCCGCGGGCAGAGGCGCCGCGGGGCAGCAGCGCGGGCTGAGGCACCGCAGGGCAGCGGCGCCTGTGGCCGCTGCTCCCACGGGCAAAAACCCCGCAGGGGCGGCCGCCAGCGAGACAGCACCACCTGCGGGCGCTGACTCGCGGGCAGAACCGCCCGCGAAGGCGGCGGCGCCCGCGGGGGCGCCCACCTGCAGCGGCAGCGACCCCAGCGGGCTTGCCACCTACAGGCGAGGGCAGTGCCCTCGCCCTCGCCGCACAGGCCGCCGCCAGCAGGGTGGCGGCGGCGGTGGCGCAGCAGCGAAAAGGGGAAAGGGTATTAGGGTTTTCTGCGCAAAAGACAGTTTTGCCCCTCGGAATTTGAGAAATTCCAGTTTCTGTCTTTTGTCCAAATTACGAAAATACCCTTAGGAATTGAGAAATTCCCTATATATCCCTGATTTCAGAAAATATTAATTAATTAAAAGGTTTAGTTGATTATTATTTTTATTATTATCTAGTAGTACTACATGATGATGATTATTTATACATGTGATGTATGATGAGTGGACGGATGATCATGGACCGTGTGATGTGTGTACTTGTGATTATTATTATTGAGGTCTGCGAACCTCCATTATATTTCTCGTTTATTGTCGGGCCTGCGTGCCTATGATTAAGTTGTAATCACATGAGGAGGCGCAGCGGGAGCGTGGAAGCCATAGCGGGACCCACGAGACGGACGATCGTGATGCATCAAGATGTCGACGGAACCAACGAGGACGAGATGGACGATCACAAGGCATGGAGATGCACCGTTGCACACATAGATCTTGATGTGAGTGATTAGGCCTACTGGCTCGGGCCTAATCATATTAGGTTGTGGTCCATGATCATCTGGTGTGATTGCTTATACACATACTAGATATGTATATATATTTGCATGCGATGTAGATATATATTAAATATGTATATGTGTGACATGTCATATTAGGAGACCAAATCATAGAAACATCTCTCGATAATATTAAGTCGGTAAACGTGAGGCAATTAGATTGACCCACGTGGCCTTCCATCGTTATGAGTAGGAACCGAATCCCGGTGTAGGTTGAGTTGGTCGAGTCCCTCGAGACTCACCTATATCGCGATTCGCTATCTTGCTTACGACATAGAGATGTCACCGGTGACCTGAGGGCATGATATGCTTGGTCGAGTCCCTCGAGGGTATATCATCAAATCAGACTCATCTTGTAACGAAGGTGTTGACTTAACCGAGCATCATGGTTGGTCGAGTCCCTCGAGGCCATGGTGATTCGGAGGCCGAACAGGAAGGGAATCACAAGGAGTTGTGATCGGCAAGAGTTGTCTACCTTTTAGGCTTAGTGTGATTGGTCGAGTCCCTCGAGGTTACACTAAGACGCTGATTGGATCCTGATCCCCACTAGAAGTCTGCCGGAGACTTCCGTTTCACGTGCTGAGGGTGTCGCGTGACTCGTTAGTAAAATAGTGGGAGCATATTAAGATAGAAGTCCATATCTTGATAGTTTATTTCTTGCAAAATCTGCATGTTATTCATTTTTGCTACATCTTTATTTTCAGAAAATGTCGCTTTCAAATCCCTTACGTGGCATACTTGATGTCAACCGCCTCACTGGTCCAAATTATACGGATTGGCTCCGTAACTTGAGAATTGTTCTCACAGCGGAGAAAATCGTGTACGTCCTTGATACAGTGATGCCTACGCCCGAAGAAGGGGCAAGCGAGGATGAGATCGCTCGCTACGTGAAGTACATTGATGACTCTGCTAGTCATAGGTGCCCAACAAGCCAATCACGTGAGTGATGGCACGTGTGACTTGATACAGAATCTTTTTGCTTATTATATTTTGGCGTATATCACTTTATAACTATTGCATAAATGCATATATATTGTGATGTCCTTGGATTTGTGCAATGGGAATCGGATCGTGATGAGATCACGATAATGAGATCGATTCACCTTTAAACACATATCCTAAATAATCCCGGTCATAGGTTACTCGAGAGGGACATCGTGATAACCGGATAGACTGGTGTGCTGTATACCCGTCCATATGATGGATGCAGCTGGTCTCATAGCTGCTCGTGTAGGGACACTAGGGATACAGTACAGGTGCTCATTGGAGAATGAGTTCACTGATTGATCCGCTTACGGAATGCTGGATGGTTGATGATGCCTTATTGTCAGACAACAATTCCGTAGTCCTAGTGGTGTATCTGGTTCTTAGACTTGAGACACCAAGGATGTCCTGTATGAGTGCTCCACTCTTTGATACCAGACTTATAGGTTTGGCTGTTCCCAGATCTAGTACAGCTGGTCATTGGGAGTGGTAGTCGACCTTACGAGGGCTATTGAGTGTCGATAGAGGATCATCCACTCTCGGTATCATGAGAGGAATATCCCATGTGTTCTTGCTCAGACAAATCCCTGGCCAGGGTCATTCGGGTTGAGAGAGAAAGAGTTCTCCGGGAGAATCCGATTAGAGCGAGACTCGAGTAGAAACCGTATGGGTCTGACAGCACCATGCTCGATATACGGTCTCTGGGATATTAGATGGATGAGGGACTATAGGTACATGGTAACTAAGGACAGACATGTCCAATGGATTGGATTCCCCTGTATCGTCTGGGGACTACGGCGTAGTGGCCTAGTACTTCCGTAGTCGATGAGTCGAGTGAATTATTACAGAGATAATAATTCACTTAGTTAGAAGGAGTTCTGACAGGTATGACTCACGGCCAGCTCGATATTGGGCCTAGAGGGTCACACACATATGGTAGGCATTGCGATGAGTAGAGGTTCGGATATGAGATATCCGACGGAGCCCTTGTCTTATTGGATGCAGATCCAATACCCACTAGGGAAAGGACCCATTAGGGTTTTGACACGGGATCTCTATAAATAGGAGGGATTCACAGCCTCATAGGCTAGAGTCTTTGCTTGCCCTTCCTATTCTCCTCTCCCTCTCCACCTCAGAGTAGGCCTGGAGTTTTTGAGGAGCGTCGTCGTAACCCTGCTGTGTGGATCACCGCTAGAGAGGAGGACGCTTGACCTCCTTCACCCTCTCCTAAGGATCTGCAAGGAAACAGGGATATACGATCTCCCTAGGTAACACAATCTCTATACGCAGTTTTTGTGTTTTTGCGGATTTTGCGCACCAATCTTCGCACGACGATGAACATCTTTTTGGGAATCGGGGATTTTTGTTTTCTTGTTCTTCCGCTGCGCATATGATGTCGCCCCCCCCCTATGATTTTCCAACAGTGGTATCAGAGCCAGGTTGTTCGTGTGAATGATTGGTTTTTGAACTGCGTGTGTTGTGTTTAGGAAGAATATTGACGTCAAAATCGTTGACGCAAAAGCAAGGAAGGGCAGCAACAGTTGCTGCCCTCAATCTGCATGCCTGCAGCCAGCCGCAGCCGCAGCCAGGCAGCACAGCGCCGGCGCATGCGCAAGCGCTGTGCCTGCAGCAGTCGGCCGGCGGTCTGCTTGCAGCAGGCTTGCGGCCGGCGGGGCTGGGAGCCCGCTCGGTAGAAGCGCCTGCGGCCACTGAGCCCGCGGGCAGAGGCGCCGCGGGGCAGCAGCGCGGGCTGAGGCACCGCAGGGCAGTGGCGCCTGTGGCCGCTGCTCCCACGGGCAAAAACCCCGCAGGGGCGGCCGCCAGCGAGGCAGCACCACCTGCGGGCGCTGACTCGCGGGCAGAACCGCCCGCGGAGGCGGCGGCGCCCGAAGAGGGCGCCCACCCGCAGCGGCATCGCCGCCAGCGGGCGTGCCGCCTGCAGGCGAGGGCAGTGCCCTCGCCCCGCCGCACAGGCCGCCGCCGGCAGGGTGGCGGCGGCGGCAGCAGCGAAAAGGGGAAAGGGTATTAGGGTTTTCTGTGCAAAAGACAGTTTTGCCCCTCGGAATTTGAGAAATTCCAGTTTCTGTCTTTTGTCCAAATTACGAAAATACCCTTAGGAATTGAGAAATTCCCTATATATCCCTGATTTCAGAAAATATTAATTAATTAAAAGGTTTAGTTGATTATTATTTTTATTATTATCTAGTAGTCCTACATGATGATGATTATTTATACATGTGATGTATGATGAGTGGACGGATGATCATGGACCGTGTGATGTGTGTACTTGTGATTATTATTATTGAGGTCTGCGAACCTCCATTATATTTCTCGTTTATTGTCGGGCCTGCGTGCCTATGATTAAGTTGTAATCACATGAGGAGGCGCAGCGGGAGCGTGGAAGCCATAGCGGGACCCACGAGACGGACGATCGTGATGCATCAAGATGTCGACGGAACCAACGAGGACGAGATGGACGATCACAAGGCATGGAGATGCACCGTTGCACACATAGATCTTGATGTGAGTGATTAGGCCTACTGGCTCGGGCCTAATCATATTAGGTTGTGGTCCATGATCATCTGGTGTGATTGCTTATACACATACTAGATATGTATATATATTTGCATGCGATGTAGATATATATTAAATATGTATATGTGTGACATGTCATATTAGGAGACCAAATCATAGAAACATCTCTCGATAATATTAAGTCGGTAAACGTGAGGCAATTAGATTGACCCACGTGGCCTTCCATCGTTATGAGTAGGAACCGAATCCCGGTGTAGGTTGAGTTGGTCGAGTCCCTCGAGACTCACCTATATCGCGATTCGCTATCTTGCTTACGACATAGAGATGTCACCGGTGACCTGAGGGCATGATATGCTTGGTCGAGTCCCTCGAGGGTATATCATCAAATCAGACTCATCTTGTAACGAAGGTGTTGACTTAACCGAGCATCATGGTTGGTCGAGTCCCTCGAGGCCATGGTGATTCGGAGGCCGAACAGGACGGGAATCACAAGGAGTTGTGATCGGCAAGAGTTGTCTACCTTTTAGGCTTAGTGTGATTGGTCGAGTCCCTCGAGGTTACACTAAGACGCTGATTGGATCCTGATCCCCACTAGAAGTCTGCCGGAGACTTCCGTTTCACGTGCTGAGGGTGTCGCGTGACTCGTTAGTAAAATAGTGGGAGCATATTAAGATAGAAGTCCATATCTTGATAGTTTATTTCTTGCAAAATCTGCATGTTATTCATTTTTGCTACATCTTTATTTTCAGAAAATGTCGCTTTCAAATCCCTTACGTGGCATACTTGATGTCAACCGCCTCACTGGTCCAAATTATACGGATTGGCTCCGTAACTTGAGAATTGTTCTCACAGCGGAGAAAATCGTGTACGTCCTTGATACAGTGATGCCTACGCCCGAAGAAGGGGCAAGCGAGGATGAGATCGCTCGCTACGTGAAGTACATTGATGACTCCACTCTTGCTCAGTGCTATATGTTGGGCTCTATGACTCCAGAGTTACAGAGACAACATGAAAAGATGGATGCCAGATCCATTCTCCTACATGTCCTTAAATTGTTTGAGGAACAGGGAAGGACTCAACGATATGAGATATCCAAGAGCCTTTTCCGCGCTAGGATGACTGAGGGGACACCGGTTCAGAACCATGTCCTAAAGATGATTGAGTGGATAGAGAAACTCACAGGTCTAGGAATGGTCCTAGAGGATAACTTGTGTGTGGACATTGTGCTTCAGTCCCTACCAGATTCCTTTTCACAGTTCATAATGAACTTTAATATGAACAAGCTTGAGGTGACTCTCCCAGAGCTCCTCAATATGTTGAGGGAGGCAGAGAGTACTATTAAGAAAGAGAAGCCAGTTCTCTACACTGGTGAGACCAGAAAGAAAAGGAAAGCAGAAAGGTCCCTTAAGAAGGGAAAGGGCAAGGGCAAACAAGGTAAAGCAAAGGTTGCTAAGAAAGACCCAACAAAGGACAAAGGCCAGTGCTTCCACTGTGGTAAAGATGGGCACTGGAAGAGAAACTGCAAAGAGTACCTTGCAGAAAGGGCGAAACAAAAGCTTAATGAAGCTTCAGGTACATTCATGATCAGTCTCCATTTGTCAGACTCTTATGATAACACATGGGTATTAGATACCGGTAGTGCTTATCATATATGTAATTCGTTGCAGGTTCTGGCAAGGCCTAGGAGACTAGAGAGAGGCGAGATGGACCTCAAGATGGGTAATGGAGCAAAAGTTGCTGTATTAGCTGTTGGCGAGGTCGCCCTACATCTGCCTAGTGGAGCTTTTATTGCATTAGATGCATGTTATTTTGTTCCTTCTATTATCAAAAACATTATCTCCATTTCATGTTTAACAGTTAGTGGATATAAATTTGTTTTTGAGAACAATGGTTGTTCGATATTATTAGATGATAAGATCATCACGAAAGGAACATTGCATAATGGTTTATTTATGTTAGACACCACTCCACATATCATGAATATAAATGTGTCCAAAAGGAAACGAGATGAGTTGAACAGTGCATACCTATGGCATTGTAGGCTAGGTCACATCCATGAAAGAAGGATTCAAAAGTTGCTAAATGATGGATATCTAGATCCATTCGACTATGTGTCATATGCAACTTGTGAGCCTTGCATTCGTGGAAAACTGACCAACTCTCCATTTAGTGGAACTGGAGAGAGAGCCACTGAGTTGTTGGAACTCATACATAGTGATGTATGTGGACCCATGTCAACTCATGCCATTGGAGGTTACTCCTACTTCATTACATTTACTGATGATTTCTCAAGGTATGGATATGTGTACTTAATGAAGTACAAGTCCGAGGCCTTTGAGAAATTCAGAGAGTATAAGAATGAGGTGGAGAACCAGACTGGAAAGAGTATCAAAACTCTTCGATCAGATCGAGGAGGTGAGTACTTAAGTACAGAGTTTACTCACTTCCTCAAGGACCATGGGATATTATCCCAATGGACACCTCCTTATACACCTCAGCTCAATGGTGTCTCTGAAAGGAGAAATCGTACATTATTAGATATGGTACGGTCCATGATGAGTTTTGCTTACCTACCCATCTTATTCTAGGGATATGACCTAGAAACCGCAGCTTACCTTCTGAATAGAGTTCTAACTAAGTCGGTAGTGTCTACACCATATGAGATATGGAAAGGGAAGAAGCCTGATCTTAAGGTTGTTAAGATTTGAGGCTGCCCTACCCACATTAAAAGACACAACCCCGATAAGTTAGAATCAAGGACAGAGCGATGCAAATTTGTGGGATACCCCAAGGAAACTTGTGGGTATTATTTCTATCATCTCGAGGACCAAAAGGTCTTTGTAGCTAAGAGAGCAGTGTTCCTTGAGAAGAAACACATTCTTGGCGGAGACAGTGGGAGAATGATAGAGTTGAGCGAGGTTGGAGAACCAAGCTCAAGCACCACTCTACAGCCCGAGTCTGTTCAGGTATCTAATACACAAGTTTCAACTTTACGCAGGTCTGATAGAGTATCCCATCCTCCTGAGAGATATGTGGGACATATTAGAGCAGAGGATGTAGAGGATATTGATCCTCAGACCTACGAGGAGGCTATTATGAGTATAGACTCCGGGAAGTGGAAAGAAGCCATGAATTCTGAGATGGATTCTATGTACTCCAATAAGGTTTGGAACCTAGTTGATGCACCCGAAGGTATTGTACCCATCGGTTGCAAGTGGATCTTTAAGAAAAAGATCGGAGTAGATGGAAAGGTAGAGACCTATAAAGCAAGGCTAGTGGCTAAGGGGTATCGTCAAAGGCAAGGTGTTGACTATGACGAAACTTTCTCACCCGTAGCAATGCTAAAATCCATCAGAATTCTATTGGCTATTGCAGCACACTATGATTATGAGATCTGGCAGATGGATTTGAAAACCGCATTCCTCAACGGGAACCTGGAGGAGGAGGTGTATATGATGCAACCTGAGGGATTCGTGTCCAAGAACTGCCCAGATAAGGTGTGTAGGTTGCTTAGATCCATTTATGGACTAAAGCAAGCTTCCCGAAGTTGGAACATAAGATTTGATGAGGCAATCAGATCTTATGACTTCGGTAAGAACGAAGATGAGCCTTGTGTATACAGAAAGGTAAGTGGGAGCGCTGTTAGCTTTTTGGTATTATATGTTGATGACATCCTCATCATTGGGAATGACATAGGAATGCTATCCACAATAAAGGCTTGGTTATCTAGACACTTCTCCATGAAGGACTTAGGAGAAGCATCTTATATCTTGGGGATTAGAATCTATAGAGATAGATCCAAAAGGATGCTTGGCTTGTCCCAGTCCAGGTACATAGAAACTATTGTCAAAAGGTTTGGCATGGAAAATTCCAAAAGAGGTCTCATACCGATGAGACATGGGATATCGCTTTCTACGAGTATGTCCCCAAAGACTCCAGAAGAAAGGGCGAACATGGATATGATACCTTATGCCTCAGCAATAGGGTCTATCATGTATGCCATGCTATGTACTAGGCCTGATATAGCGCATGCTCTGAGTGTCACGAGCAGGTATCAGGCGGATCCAGGCTTGGAGCACTGGAAAGCAGTAAAGTGTATCCTTAAGTACTTGAGAAGGACTAAGGATCTTTTACTAGTATATGGAGGTAATAGCCTTAAGGTTGAAGGCTACACTGACTCAAGTTTTCAGTCTGATGTCGATGATAGCAAGTCGAATTCAGGGTATGTGTACACCTTGAATGGAGGAGCAGTGTGCTGGAAGAGTTCCGAGCAAGATACCACTGCTGACTCGACCACAGAGGCGGAGTACATTGCTGCATCAGATGCAGCAAAGGAGGGAGTCTGGTTGAAGAAGTTCATCACAGATTTGGGAGTCGTGCTGGATAGTGAGGAGCCGATTTCCCTATATTGCGACAACTATGGGGTGATTACTCAAATAAGGGAACCCGGGTCTCATTAGAAGTGTTCTGAGGAGGTTCCAGCTTATAAGAGAGATCGTAACCCGAGGAGATATAGTAGTGGAAAGAGTTCCATCCGAAGATAACATTGCAGATCCACTGACAAAGCCGTTGTCTCAGATTGTCTTTGAGCATCACAGGAGTCTGATGGGGATCAGACACATAGGTGATTGGCTTTAGGTCAAGTGGGAGATTGCTAGTCATAGGTGCCCAACAAGCCAATCACGTGAGTGATGGCACGTGTGACTTGATACAGAATCTTTTTGCTTATTATATTTTGGCGTATATCACTTTATAACTATTGCATAAATGCATATATATTGTGATGTCCTTGGATTTATGCAATGGGAATCGGATCGTGATGAGATCACGATAATGAGATCGATTCACCTTTAAACACATATCCTAAATAATCCCGGTCATAGGTTACTCGAGAGGGACATTGTGATAACCGGATAGACTGGTGTGCTGTATACCCGTCCATATGATGGATGCAGCTGGTCTCATAGCTGCTCGTGTAGGGACACTAGGGATACAGTACAGGTGCTCATTGGAGAATGAGTTCACTGATTGATCCGCTTACGGAATGCTGGATGGTTGATGATGCCTTATTGTCAGACAACAATTCCGTAGTCCTAGTGGTGTATCTGGTTCTTAGACTTGAGACACCAAGGATGTCCTGTATGAGTGCTCCACTCTTTGATACCAGACTTATAGGTTTGGCTGTTCCCAGATCTAGTACAGCTGGTCATTGGGAGTGGTAGTCGACCTTACGAGGGCAATTGAGTGTCGATAGAGGATCATACACTCTCGGTATCATGAGAGGAATATCCCATGTGTTCTTGCTCAGACAAATCCCTGGCCAGGGTCATTCGGGTTGAGAGAGAAAGAGTTCTCCGGGAGAATCCGATTAGAGCGAGACTCGAGTAGAAACCGTATGGGTCTGACAGCACCATGCTCGATATACGGTCTCTGGGATATTAGATGGATGAAGGACTATAGGTACATGGTAACTAAGGACAGACAGGTCCAATGGATTGGATTCCCCTGTATCGTCTGGGGACTACGGCGTAGTGGCCTAGTACTTCCGTAGTCGATGAGTCGAGTGAATTATTACAGAGATAATAATTCACTTAGTTAGAAGGAGTTCTGACAGGTATGACTCACGGCCAGCTCGATATTGGGCCTAGAGGGTCACACACATATGGTAGACATTGCGATGAGTAGAGGTTCGGATATGAGATATCCGACGGAGCCCTTGTCTTATTGGATGTAGATCCAATACCCACTAGGGAAAGGACCCATTAGGGTTTTGACACGGGATCTCTATAAATAGGAGGGATTCACAGCCTCATAGGCTAGAGTCTTTGCTTGCCCTTCCTATTCTCCTCTCCCTCTCCACCTCAGAGTAGGCCTGGAGTTTTTGAGGAGCGTCGTCGCAACCCTGCTGTGTGGATCACCGCTAGAGAGGAGGACGCTTGACCTCCTTCACCCTCTCCTAAGGATCTGCAAGGAAACAGGGATATACGATCTCCCTAGGTAACACAATCTCTATACGCAGTTTTTGTGTTTTTGCGGATTTTGCGCACCAATCTTCGCACGACGATGAACATCTTTTTGGGAATCGGGGATTTTTGTTTTCTTGTTCTTCCGCTGCGCATATGATGTCGCCCCCCCCCTATGATTTTCCAACAGACTCCACTCTTGCTCAGTGCTATATGTTGGGCTCTATGACTCCAGAGTTACAGAGACAACATGAAAAGATGGATGCCAGATCCATTCTCCTACATGTCCGCAAATTGTTTGAGGAACAGGGAAGGACTCAACGATATGAGATATCCAAGAGCCTTTTCCGCGCTAGGATGACTGAGGGGACACCGGTTCAGAACCATGTCCTAAAGATGATTGAGTGGATAGAGAAACTCACAGGTCTAGGAATGGTCCTAGAGGATAACTTGTGTGTGGACATTGTGCTTCAGTCCCTACCAGATTCCTTTTCACAGTTCATAATGAATTTTAATATGAACAAGCTTGAGGTGACTCTCCCAGAGCTCCTCAATATGTTGAGGGAGGCAGAGAGTACTATTAAGAAAGAGAAGCCTGTTCTCTACACTGGTGAGACCAGAAAGAAAAGGAAAGCAGAAAGGTCCCTTAAGAAGGGAAAGGGCAAGGGCAAACAAGGTAAAGCAAAGGTTGCTAAGAAAGACCCAACAAAGGACAAAGGCCAGTGCTTCCACTGTGGTAAAGATGGGCACTGGAAGAGAAACTGCAAAGAGTACTTTGCAGAAAGGGCGAAACAAAAGCTTGATGAAGCTTCAGGTACATTCATGATCAGTCTCCATTTGTCAGACTCTTATGATAACACATGGGTATTAGATACCGGTAGTGCTTATCATATATGCAATTCGTTGCAGGTTCTGGCAAGGCCTAGGAGACTAGAGAGAGGCGAGATGGACCTCAAGATGGGTAATGGAGCAAAAGTTGCTGTATTAGCTGTTGGCGAGGTCGCCCTACATCTGCCTAGTGGAGCTTTTATTGCATTAGATGCATGTTATTTTGTTCCTTCTATTATCAAAAACATTATCTCCATTTCATGTTTAACAGTTAGTGGATATAAATTTGTTTTTGAGAACAATGGTTGTTCGATATTATTAGATGATAAGATCATCACGAAAGGAACATTGCATAATGGTTTATTTATGTTAGACACCACTCCACATATCATGAATATAAATGTGTCCAAAAGGAAACGAGATGAGTTGAACAGTGCATACATGTGGCATTGTAGGCTAGGTCACATCCATGAAAGAAGGATTCAAAAGTTGCTAAATGATGGATATCTAGATCCATTCGACTATGTGTCATATGCAACTTGTGAGCCTTGCATTCGTGGAAAACTGACCAACTCTCCATTTAGTGGAACTGGAGAGAGAGCCACTGAGTTGTTGGAACTCATACATAGTGATGTATGTGGACCCATGTCAACTCATGCCATTGGAGGTTACTCCTACTTCATTACATTTACTGATGATTTCTCAAGGTATGGATATGTGTACTTAATGAAGTACAAGTCCGAGGCCTTTGAGAAATTCAGAGAGTATAAGAATGAGGTGGAGAACCAGACTGGAAAGAGTATCAAAACTCTTTGATCAGATCGAGGAGGTGAGTACTTAAGTACAGAGTTTACTCACTTCCTCAAGGACCATGGGATATTATCCCAATGGACACCTCCTTATACACCTCAGCTCAATGGTGTCTCTGAAAGGAGAAATCGTACATTATTAGATATGGTATGGTCCATGATGAGTTTCGCTGACCTACCCATCTCATTCTGGGGATATGCCCTAGAAACCACAGCTTACCTTCTGAACAGAGTTCCAACTAAGTCGGTGGTGTCTACACCATATGAGATATGGAAAGGGAAGAAGCCTGATCTTAAAGTAGTTAAGATTTGGGGCTGCTCTGCCCATGTTAAAAGACACAACCCCGATAAGTTAGAATCAAGGACAGGGCGATGTAAATTTGTGGGATACCCCAAGGAAACTTGTGGGTATTACTTCTATCATCTCGAGGACCAAAAGGTCTTTGTAGCTAAGAGAGCAGTGTTCCTTGAGAAGGAACACATTCTTGACGAAGACAGTGGGAGAATGATAGAATTGAGCGAGGTTGGAGAACCAAGCTCAAGCACCACTCTACAGCCCGAGTCTGTTCAGGTATCTAATACACAAGTTTCAACTTTACGCAGGTCTGATAGAGTATCCCATCCTCCTGAGAGATATGTGGGACATATTAGAGCAGAGGATGTAGAGGATATTGATCCTCAGACCTACGAGGAGGCTATTATGAGTATAGACTCCGGGAAGTGGAAAGAAGCCATGAATTCTGAGATGGATTCTATGTACTCCAATAAGGTTTGGAACCTAGTTGATGCACCCGAAGGTATTGTACCCATCGGTTGCAAGTGGATCTTTAAGAAAAAGATCGGAGTAGATGGAAAGGTAGAGACCTATAAAGCAAGGCTAGTGGCTAAGGGGTATCGTCAAAGGCAAGGTGTTGACTACGACGAAACTTTCTCACCCGTAGCAATGCTAAAATCCATCAGAATTCTATTGGCTATTGCAGCACACTATGATTATGAGATCTGGCAGATGGATGTGAAAATCGCATTCCTCAACGGGAACCTGGAGGAGGAGGTGTATATGATGCAACCTGAGGGATTCGTGTCCAAGAACTGCCCAGATAAGGTGTGTAGGTTGCTTAGATCCATTTATGGACTAAAGCAAGCTTCCCGAAGTTGGAACATAAGATTTGATGAGGCAATCAGATCTTATGACTTCGTTAAGAACGAAGATGAGCCTTGTGTATACAGAAAGGTAAGTGGGAGCGCTATTAGCTTTTTGGTGTTATATGTGGATGACATCCTCATCATTGGGAATGACATAGGAATGCTATCCACAATAAAGGCTTGGTTATCTAGACACTTCTCCATGAAGGACTTAGGAGAAGCATCTTATATCTTGGGGATTAGAATCTATAGAGATAGATCCAAAAGGATGCTTGGCTTGTCCCAGTCCAGGTACATAGAAACTATTGTCAAAAGGTTTGGCATGGAAAATTCCAAAAGAGGTCTCATACCGATGAGACATGGGATATCGCTTTCTACGAGTATGTCCCCAAAGACTCCAGAAGAAAGGACGAACATGGATATGATACCTTATGCCTCAGCAATAGGGTCTATCATGTATGCCATGCTATGTACTAGGCCTGATATAGCGCATGCTCTGAGTGTCACGAGCAGGTATCAGGCGGATCCAGGCTTGGAGCACTGGAAAGGAGTAAAGTGTATCCTTAAGTACTTGAGAAGGACTAAGGATCTTTTACTAGTATATGGAGGTAATAGCCTTAAGGTTGAAAGCTACACTGACTCAAGTTTTCAGTCTGATGTCGATGATAGCAAGTCGAATTCAGGGTATGTGTACACCTTGAATGGAGGAGCAGTGTGCTGGAAGAGTTCCGAGCAAGATACCACTGCTGACTCGACCAAGAGGCGGAGTACATTGCTGCATCAGATGCAGCAAAGGAGGGAGTCTGGTTGAAGAAGTTCATCACAGATTTGGGAGTCGTGCCGGATAGTGAGGAGCCGATTTCCCTATATTGCGACAACAACAGGGCAATTGCTCAAGTGAAGGAACCTAGGTCTCATCAGAAATCTAAGCATGTTCTGAGGAGGTTCCACCTTATCAGAGAGATCGTGACCCGAGGAGATGTAGCAGTGGAAAGAGTTCCATCCGAAGATAACATTGCAGATCCACTAACAAAGCCATTATCTCAGATTGTCTTTGAGCGTCACAGGGGTCTGATGGGGATCAAACACATAGGTGATTGGCTTTAGGTCAAGTGGGAGATTGCTAGTCATAAGTGCCCAGCAAGCCAATCACGTGAGTGATGGCACGTGTGACTTGATACAGAATCTTTTTGCTTATTATATTTTGGCGTATATCACTTTATAACTATTGCATAAATGCATATATATTGTGATGTCCTTGGATTTGTGCAATGGGAATCGGATCGTGATGAGATCACGATAATGAGATCGATTCACCTTTAAACACATATCCTAAATAATCCCGGTCATAGGTTACTCGAGAGGGACATCGTGATAACCAGATAGACTGGTGTGCTGTATACCCGTCCATATGATGGATGCAGCTGGTCTCATAGCTGCTCGTGTAGGGACACTAGGGATACAGTACAGGTGCTCATTGGAGAATGAGTTCACTGATTGATCCACTTACGGAATGCTGGATGGTTGATGATGCCTTATTGTCAGACAACAATTCCGTAGTCCTAGTGGTGTATCTGGTTCTTAGACTTGAGACACCAAGGATGTCCTGTATGAGTGCTCCACTCTTTGATACCAGACTTATAGGTTTGGCTGTTCCCAGATCTAGTACAGCTGGTCATTGGGAGTGGTAGTCGACCTTACGAGGGCTATTGAGTGTCGATAGAGGATCATCCACTCTCGGTATCATGAGAGGAATATCCCATGTGTTCTTGCTCAGACAAATCCCTGGCCAGGGTCATTCGGGTTGAGAGAGAAAGAGTTCTCCGGGAGAATCCGATTAGAGCGAGACTCGAGTAGAAACCGTATGGGTCTGACAGCACCATGCTTGATATACGGTCTCTGGGATATTAGATGGATGAGGGACTATAGGTACATGGTAACTGAGGACAGACAGGTCCAATGGATTGGATTCCCCTGTATCGTCTGGGGACTACGACGTAGTGGCCTAGTACTTCCGTAGTCGATGAGTCGAGTGAATTATTACAGAGATAATAATTCACTTAGTTAGAAGGAGTTCTGACAGGTATGACTCACGGCCAGCTCGATATTGGGCCTAGAGGGTCACACACATATGGTAGGCATTGCGATGAGTAGAGGTTCGGATATGAGATATCCGACGGAGCCCTTGTCTTATTGGATGCAGATCCAATACCCACTAGGGAAAGGACCCATTAGGGTTTTGACACGGGATCTCTATAAATAGGAGGGATTCATAGCCTCATAGGCTAGAGTCTTTGCTTGCCCTTCCTATTCTCCTCTCCCTCTCCACCTCAGAGTAGGCCTGGAGTTTTGAGGAGCGTCGTCGCAACCCTGCTGTGTGGATCACCGCTAGAGAGGAGGACGCTTGACCTCCTTCACCCTCTCCTAAGGATCTGCAAGGAAACAGGGATATACGATCTCCCTAGGTAACACAATCTCTATACGCAGTTTTTGTGTTTTTTGCGGATTTTGCGCACCAATCTTCGCACGACGATGAACATCTTTTTGGGAATCGGGGATTTTTGTTTTCTTGTTCTTCCGCTGCACATATGATGTCGCCCCCCCCCCTATGATTTCCCAACATATTGCCGATCACAACTCCTTGTGATTCCCGTCCTATTCGGCCTCCGAATCACCATGGTCTCGAGGGACTCGACCAACCAAGATGCTCGGTTAAGTCAACACCATCGTTACAAGATAAGTCTGATTCGATGATATACCCTCGAGGGACTCGACCAAGTATACCATGTCCTCAGGTCACCGGTGACATCTCTATGTCGTAGGCAAGATAGCGAATCGCGATATAGGTGAGCCTCGAGGGACTCGACCAACTCAACCTACACCGGAAATCGGTCCTTATAACGATGGAGGGCCACATGGGTCAATTTAATTACCTCACGTTTACCGACTTAATATTATCGAGAGAGGGGTTTCTATGATTTGGTTTCCTAATATGATATGTCACACATATACATATTTAATATATATCTACATCGCATGCAAATATATATACATATCTAATATGTGTATAAGCAATCACACTAGATGATCATGGACCACAACCTAATGTGATCAGGCCCGAGCCAATAGGCCTAATCACTTACATCAAGATCTATGTGTGCAACGGTGCATCTCCATGCCCTGTGATCATCCATCTCATCCTTGTCGGTTCCGTCGACATCTTGATACATCTCCATGCATTGCGATCATTCGTCTCGTGGGTCCCGCTATCGCATCCACGCTCCCGCTATGCCTCCTTGTATGATTACATCTTAATCATAAACACGCAGGCTCGATAATAAATGAGAAATATAATGGAGGCTCCTAGACCTCAATAATAATAATCATAAGTACACACATCATACGGTCCATGATCATCTGTCCACACATCATACATCATATGTATAAATCATCATCATATAGGACTACTAGATAATAATAAAAATAATAATTAATTAAATCATTTAATTAATTAATATTTTCTGAAATAAGGGATATGTAGAGAATTTTAGAATTTTGAGGGATATTTTCATAATTTAGACAAAGGACAGAAACTAGAATTTCTTAAATTCCCAAGGGCAAAACTATCTTTGGCCCAAGACTGCCCCAATCCCTCTCTTCTCCTTGCTTGGTGCGGGCGCCGCCACCCTTGCCGGCGGTAGCCCTCTACGGCGGGGAGCGGGGGCGCTGCCCCTGCCTACGGGCGGTGTGCTCGCTAGCGGCTCTGCTCGCGAGCAGGGGCCTCTACCCACGGGGGCTGCTCCCGCAGCCGCCGCCCGTGCAGGCAGTTGCTCCGTGAGCGAGCATCGCTGCGGGCGTTGTGCCCACAGGCAGCGCCTGCGGGTGCCACCGTCTGCGTGCCATAGGCGGCTCTGCCTACGGGTGGCCGGCAGTTGACGGTTGCAACCGCGTGCATCAGCAGTTGCTACGTAGGTGGCCGAGCGCCGCCCTTGCGGCCACCGCTGTAGGCGACCTGCCTACACGAAGATGGCAGCAAGCAGGTAGCCATCTTCGAGCGTAGCAAGGGCAGCAATAGTTGCTGGCCTTCCTCGCCTAATGCGTTAATAATTTTGACATCAAAAGCATTACACAAACATTCAAAACCAATTTTCGCACGAATAACTTGGCTCTGATACCATTGTTGGAAAATCTTAGGACGACATCACATGCGCAGTGGAAGAACAAAAACAAAATCCCCTATTCTCAAAGAGATGTTCGTTGTCGTGTGAAGATTGAAAAATCCACGAAACTTAAAACTGCATATATAGTAGATTGTGTTACCTAGAGAGATCGTATACCTCTGAATCATTACAGATCTCTAGGAGAGGGTGAAGGAAGTCAAGCGTCCTCCTCTCTAGCGGTGATCCACACAATAGGGCTGCGACTAGGCTCTTCAAAACTCCAAGCTTGCTTTGAGGTGGAGAGGGGGAGGAGAATATGAGAGGCAAGCAAAGACTCTAGCCTATGAATAACTGAATCCCTCCTATTTATACAAGTCCCCTGTCAAACCCTAATGGATCCTCCTATATTGGGTATTGGATCTGCATCCAATTATCCAAGCCTCTTAGATTAGTAGATCTCTATCCAATAATCTCTTATGGGCTCTTATTGAATCTCATCCATAGGATCCAATAATTTAGGGGCTTATTAGATATCCAATAAGTCAGGGGCTTTGGCGGATATCTCATATCTGATCCTCTACTCATCGTAATACCTACCATATGTGTGTGACCCTCTAGGCCCAATATTGAGCTGGCCGTGAGCTATACCTATCAGAACTTCTTCTCGCTCATTGAATTATTATCTCCATAATAATTCACTCGACTCATCGACTACGAACGTACTAAGCCACTACGTCGTAGTCCCCAGACGATACATGTGAATCCAATCCATTAGACCTGTCTGTCCTCAGTTACCGTATAACTATAGTCTCTCATCCATCTGAATATCCCAGAGACCATATACCGGGTATGATTTTGTCAAACCCATACGGTTTCTACTCGAGTCTCATTCTAATCAGATTCTCCCGGAGAACTCTTTTTCTCTCAATCCGAATGACCCTGGCTAGGGATTTGCTTGAGCAAGAACACATGGGATATTCCTTTCATGACGCTGAGAGTGGGTGATCTTCTATCGACACTCACTAGACCTCGTAAGGTCGATTGTCACTCCCAATGACCGGTTGTACTAGATCTGAGACATCCAAACCTATAAGTCTGGTATCAAAGAATGGAGCACTCATACAGGACATCTTGGTGTTTTAAGTCCAAAGACTAGATACACCATTAGGACTACAAAATCGTTGTCTGACAATAAGGCATTATCAACCATCTAGCATTCCGTAAGCGGATCAATCTATGAACTCATTTTCCAATGAGCACCTGTATTGTATCCCTAGTGTCCCCACACGAGCAGCTATAAGTCTAGCTACATATATCATATGGACGGCTATACAGTACACTAATCTATCTAGTTATCTCGATGTCTCTCTCGAGTAACCTATAACCGAGATTATTTAGGATCTGTGTTTAAAGGTGAATTGATCTCATTATCGTGATCTCATCACGATCCGATTCCCATTTCACAGATCCAAGGACATCACAATATATACATGCATATATGCAATAATCAATATAAAATGATAAATGCCAAAAATATAATAATAATAAAAATTTCGTGTCAAGTCACACGTGTCATCACTGACGTGATTGGCTTACTGGGAACCTATGACTAGCACATGCATCACACAAGACTGACCTAGCCCAAGCCCATGGACTAGTCATGTGCGTCGCATGTGACCGCCCATGATGGTTGGGCTGGGCTAGCCTACGGGCCAAGGCCTGACCATTGGGTTGTGTTAGGCTTACGGGCTGCTAGTGGGTTGTGGCCTAACCTATGGGTTGGGCCTGTGAGCAATTTCAATCCAATTCATATCAAATTTCATACAGCAACATATATTCACTAACAACTATATAAACAAAAAAAATATAATAACCCATTAAAAGATAAATTGTAAGATAAGTTTTAATACAAGAAAATAACCTTCTAAATTCAAATAAAAATTAAAATTTTAACACATGTATAATTTTAAAATATTCTAGTCAAATAAATTTTAAATAATTCAAAATAGTACATTTTAATTTGAATTTTCAGATCAAAGAATATCAAAAATTTTAAATAATATATTTTAATTTAACAAAAATCTTAATCCAAATAAGATTAAAGGCAAGTTGTAATGCCAAGAAATATCATACATTTAATACATGAAATATGTAAAATTTTAAATTATTTAAATCTAAAATTAAATAAACTAAAGAACATTATAAAAACTTTAGTTAATAGACTTTAATGCAATAATAAAAATTTTGATATTTAAAGAATTGATAAATATTTTTCAAACTACAAAACATTCAACATTTAAAGAATCAAAATAAAAACTAAAACTTTTATTTTCAAGAAAGGTATAGAAACCTACCTCTCGTCAATAGGGTGTAATTCCTCGTTCCTACCATTGCTAAGTTTGGCTAAGAGAGAAACAAAAGAGAGAAATCCCTCCCCTTAAATAGGAGGAGGTGAGTCTCCATTAAAGAAAATTTATTTTATTTTCATATTTATTTAATATAAATTATTTCTATTTAATATACTAATATGATATCACCCTACTTGGAATATTTAATAGTTATTTCCTAATTCGTATTAACAAATAAGGAAATAGATTAATATTTCCTAAATTACAATGGCAAGTAAGGAAAAAAATTAATTACTAACTTAATTATTTGATTTGATTACATTTCTCCCCTTCTATAAAAAAATTTGGTTCCCAAATTTAGCTCACCTTAATAGAATAGATGAAGATACTGCTCTCGCTTATCTTCTTCTCTTTCCCTCATTGCCTCTTGGTCTGGGTGTTGCCAACAAATATTTACCAAAGGTATAATTTTATTCCTTAGAATATATTCTTTCCTTTCTAAGATCTGGGTTGGTCGTTCTCTAAAAGTAGCATCATCTCTTAGTTGTAGAGGTTGGTAAGATATGACATGTGATAGATCCCTGATATATCTTCGAAGTATACACACATGAAATATATCATGGATACTAGCCAAAGCTGGGGGCAATGCCAATCTATACGCCACAGACCCGGTCTTTTATAAGATCTCAAATGGGCCAATGAATCTTGGGGCTAACTTCCCCCTTTGACCAAACCTCATAACTCCCTTGGTTGGCGACACTTTTAAGAAGACGTGCTCACCAACTTCAAACTCTAGATCTCTTCGCCTTCGATCTGTATAACTTTTCTGATGACTTTGAGCTGTTAATAATCTTTGACATATAATTCGAACATTATCAGTATCTTTTTGAATTAATTGAGGTCCTAAAAGCTTCTGTTCTCCTATCTCATCCCAATATATAGGTGATCTACACTTTCTTCCATAAAGGGCTTCAAATGGAGCCATCTGTATACTAGAATGGTAACTATTATTATAAAAAATCTTAATTAGGTATAAGTGCATATCCTAACTCCCACCAAAATCCAAAGTACATGCTCTTAAGAGATCTTCAAGAGTTTGTATTCTCCTTTTAAATTAGCCATCAGTTTGGGGGTGAAAAGTTGTATTAAACTTTAACTATATGCCAAAGATTTTTGTAAACTTCCCCAAAACTTAGAGGTGAACCTTAGATCTCTATCTGAGATAATGCTAATTGACACCCGAATAATTTCCTTAATATATAAGCTTGCTAGTTTATCCAATGAATACTTCTTATTAAAAGGGAGGAAGTGAGCAGATTTAGTAAGTTTGTCTACTACTACCTAAATTCTGTCATATCGTTTCGCAGTTTTGGGTAATCCTGTTACAAAATCCATAATGACTTGCTCCTACTTCCATTCAGGAATCGAAATCCTAAGCAATTTCCCCATAGGTACTCGATGTTCTATCTTCACTTGTTGGAATATCAAACATTTAGAAACAAACTCTACTATATCTCTCTTCAAACCACGGCACCAATAGTTTTGACGTAAATCTCGATACATCTTAGTAGTCCCGGGATGGATATTAAATTTTGATCTATGTGCCTCCTCCAATAATTAAATCTTTACTAAATGGCTTTCGGAAACACAAAGTCGATTGTAGAATGTAATAGAACCATCTTCGGCTTGGAGGAATTTGGGTCTAAATCCTTGAGCTATCTCCTTAATTATCATCTAAATATATGTATCTTCCTTCTGACATTATTTAACCTTTTCCACCAAATATGAATGTGTCATCAGACACGCAAGAAAACCTTTATTTGTCTCCGATAAAAGTTTAAGTTTTAAGTCTGCTAACTCCATCATCATAGAATTTCTTTAAATATTCATATAGGCTATAAGACTATAGGTATTTTTGCTTAAGGCATCAGCAACTACATTAGCCTTCCCAGTATGATAGTTGATATTAAAATCATAATTCTTTAGAAAATACAACCATCTTTTTTGTCTCATATTTAAATCTTTCTGTACGAAAATATATTTGAGACTCTTATGATCTGTGAAGATTTTAAAAGTCTGTCTATAGAGATAATGCCTCCAAATTTTCAGTGCAAAAATGATAGCTCATAGCTCTAAGTCATAAGTAGGATAGTTCTTCTTGTGAGGCTTCACTAAGATAAGAGCATCGGTTAATTTCTTCTTCAATTCCTAAAAACTTTGTTGACATTTATCATTTCATATGAACTTTATATATGTTTTTGTGTGATATTTCTTCTTCAATTCCTAAAAACTTTGTTGACATTTATCATTTCATATGAACTTTATATATGTTTTTGTGTGATCAACGATGCTGCTATTTTTGAAGTCTTCTACAAATCTACTATAGTATCCGACCAAACCCAAGAAGATTTTTATTATTTTAAACATTATTATATCATTTTTATGTATGATTTATAAATTATGTCATATTTTAATGTGATATAGAACATTACATTTGATTTATACATCATAACATTATATGTATGTTGTACGTATTAACATCCATTACATAATAATTGTTATTCACTATGTTCACAATATACCATATAGCTTGTGTTTGAGATCAGATCTTAGAAGTTCAGAACTTTTAAGTTGTTCTCCATTGTTTAAGTTTTTTTAATGACATCTTTTATGAATCTGCTAACCAAATTATTCACTTCTGTTTGTGCTTCAGTTTTCTTTCAAAAAAAGAATAAGAGATTTGCCATAAAGACTTCACAAAGAAAGTGTTTTATAATCTCTCTCTCTACAAAAGAATTTAGCACTCTATAAAGTTAAATGGACTAACAAAATTTTGCTGCTCAAGAGATCAAATAACCAGGAAAACACAAAACAGAGAGAAGACCAGTACTGGGTGGAGTGCACCATCAAATAAAGTAGTATCCACCTCATCCCTACTTAGAGAGAAACATAGATTCAAGTCATCCCAATTGCCTCCAACAATCTTCTGCTGCTACATGGTGGAGTTTGGTGTCAAAATGAGGTGGCTTGAGTTCAAGAATTGGCAGGGATTTCATGGAGCAAATGACTCAACAATGTGATGTCAGGAGGCACAACCAGACCAAACAATGGTGTTCCTGCTGATGTGTCTCATATGAGGGTGTCATTAGAGAACAACTGCATCAGGTTGTGAAGAGCTTCAGGATAAAATTTCCTAGCAAACAAGTAGCAAAGTCTCTTCATTCCATTCCACAAACAAGGTTTCGCTGTCACCACTTTCTGCAAAATAAATAAATAAATACATGATTGATATAAACAAAAAACAACTCAATACTACTGTTGAGGTTGGTCTTTGATTATAAAACACTGGAAGGACAGTTAAATAGCAGATTTGGTGTACTCAAGTTTGAGTGATTAGTTTCTCTTCCGGATTGTGTTGTATAATTGTTAGCTGAAAACAGATAGCAGCAAAGATTTTGTGACGATAAATACAAGTCAAACATGGAAAGAAAATGAAATTCTTGTAGTATTAGTTATGATTCGGCATGAATTAACCAGATTGTTACAGTCGATGGCATTAAACAATTATTTAATAGCTTCAACAGTAACATTATTCGGAATACTGCATAGTCGATCACTTTGAACAATTATCCGATATTCCAACATAGTATACATGCTTGCCACGATTTGTAACCCATTGTTGTTATTATTTTTAAGCATGACTTAACCTTTTAGTATGCAGAATTTGCATAATGGGTAAGAGATAGTAAAGGACCAAATAATACTATCTAAACAAAAATGAAAATAGATGCTTTTGGTGCTTTGGAGTTCAATCCTCCAACTAGTGAACATGCTGAGAAAATATTTGACTTGTTTCAACAGACATGATTATTTTCTTACAAGTCATACCGGCTTCTAATTGAGTAGTTCTGTTTCATCCATCCGCATATTTTTTTATTAGCTTCTCTGAAGGCTTAGATAGTAGGTCATCAATCCCTCCATATTTGTTCTGTGCCTCACGCACGTATCATGCTACTCTATATGATTGCATAGTGTTTTAAAGGTTTTGGTTGACATAACCATGTAGAACAAGCATTTTCTTGCAAAGTCCTACCACTTACCACTATCTACGACAAAAATACAAGAATTTTAGATGGATATATGCAACATGTTCCAATTTCCTATTATAAGCTTCGTTCAACCTAAGCACATGAATATACTGAAGTAACTCGGAGGAAAAGAAAAACTATAGAACATGGCGGTCAGCTTGCAAAGATTAAGTTACTTTTGCCTAATCTGATGTTCTTTCGGTGATTGTGACAACTATAGAGAAAGCAAATCAGGAAAAGGTGAACGAGGAAAGAATCAGCATATACGAACACAAGTTCTAAAAGATTTACCTTCTCATCATTGGTGAAATGGTAACTCTCATCAATAGACTGTCAACAAAACCCATATCAGCCAATAAGAATTTAGAGGCATCTGGACATTCTAAAGTATGAATTTTTGAAAGAGAGAATGCTTACTGAAATGTTCTTCAGGAGCTCAAAAGTGACATCTTGTGCTCGATATGCTTTTGGATGCCACTTTCCTTCAGACCAATCAACATGTATTACGGACCAATTGGCAATTCCAATAGGATCCACCATCTGTAGGGTCGAAATGTCCTGTCTGGTTATTGATACTATTAAATTCCCAGATAAGCTATTACTTAGGAAAGCCAAAATGCAAAATGATCTAATGTACTTACATTCAATAGAGTTGGAAGATAGTGTTCATCAGCATAGCAGTTGCGACTATCAAAACCTGGCTGAGGTCAAGAAGATAGTGTTCATCAGCATAGCAGTTGCGATAGTGTTCATCAGCATAGCAATTCCAAGAACCTACATTGTGAAGTAAATTAGATCCACAAACAGTGGAGGTAATAAGAGACTCATTACAGCAAACAAGAAAACCAAAAACTTACCTTGCGGAGTTTCCGGGGATCCTTAACAACAAGTCTGAGAAAGTCTTCAACTGTAAAGAGTCCATATTTATTCAACCTCTTATGGAATGAACCATCCTTACCAATCTTTTCCAATCTCCAGACTTCATCTTTCAATTCAGGTGGATAGTGTTTCTTGTCCACTATAAACATCAGAAAGAAAACTTAGGTAAATGGAGAAAAAGAAACCAAAGATAGTGCAAAGCTGACCTACATTCCCCTCTGTGGTCCTTTCAGTGAAAGCTTCTGTTTTCGCTTCACGGACTCGAATACCATCACAAAAACCTGAAGCAATCTTCAGTCCAAGCCTAAATTTCCTACTCCGTATCCAACTAGAATTGTCTGGAAATGTGAGCTCTCCAAGGGTTCCTATACCTTCTTTCCATGAGACGTATAAGTCTCCAATCAAAAGAGACCTTTTTCCTTCGCGTTCTTTCACTACATGACTATCAAACTCTTCTTCTGTCCAATCATCATTGTCTTCATTGCTAAAATCACCCTCAAGGACTACAACTTCTAGTTTTGCAGATGACTCAGGTCCTGATGTGACAACATGGCCAGTGTTTGCATCAATCAACACAACATGAATTTCAGCTCCCTGTTCCCCTTCTACTTTTCCTCCAGTAAAATGGGATAAGGATAGTCTTGTTCGGAAATGAAGCTGGAGATTTCTTCCATCAGGACCTTCAATTTGCTTCGGTGAAGACCTGCATTTCTTGAATTCAGAAGGATCCTAAAAGAATATTACATAAGTAGAAATTATTCATGTAAAGAATTTTCATAGTTGGTTAAACCATAATTTCCCACCAACTGTGAACACTGAGGGAAACTTGATAAATTGGAGAACAAGAAGATTGAAGCAAAACAACAAGCAATAATGCTAGTCTTTATTCATAAAGCACCTAATCCAGGAATCGAAACAAGCATAAATAGTCAAAGATGCATATTAGGCATAGGATAACTCATATGTCCAAGTGGTAGGGCTGAGTTGCAGGACCAATTCTGAAATTTGATGATTCCAAGAATACCCTTAAAACTATTAAATCTGGAAAATTACCAAATCTACCCCTCAGAGAAATGATGCTGCGACAATGAACTTCTCATAGGCTAGAAGATGAATTGGTGAACTTCTTATAGGCTAGATGATGAATCAGTTCTTTACTATCGGTAGATAAAAATGAAGCTAATATTTCTTCAAACAATAAGCAACAAACTGAAGGAAATAATCTTTCTTAGATGTGCACATCAATTACTGGGAAACATCACAACTAACAAGCAAAGACTAACAAGATGGACTGAAATTGAATGGCTTGAATATGATAAAGCAAGTCTTAAAGTTAGGTTTGTGCAGAGTTCTATTAATTCTTGTTTGAGTTAATTAGATTAATTGGCCTATTCTCAATTTACAAGGCAATATTATCACAACTTTAGAACATCTTCACAAAGCTAGATATCATTAGACATGAGCTTATTTAGTTGTATTCCACTTATGAAATTTTTGTAATTGATTGGGTACTTTCTGATTATGATCTTTATCCGATTTGGTCAACTACCTTTATTACCTACTTTTATCCCTAAGGACACCTATCTTTTATAGGAACAGTATGTGATTAGACTTAAAACAGAAAGATGTGCAGCAAAGATCATTCTTACAGAATGCATTTTCATCAAACAAATTTGGTAACCCAGTCATAACTTACTCTTTGTTCTCCTCATGTTTCACTTCTTTCGTCAGACTTCATTATTTCTGCTGTAACAGAAAAGTTTGTTCCTGTTTTCTTATAACTTATTACCTTGCAGACTTTTGCTTCATATTGCTGTTTGTGATGTAATGCACTCTTCACTTACTATAGTCTCCCCAAAGCAATCCGATAGTGACAGTGGCACACAAAACAAAATCTAAGTCCAAGATTAAAAAGACAGCTACTTGGTCACAAAGGGATGAAGAAACATTACCGCTTGTATAATCATAAAGATTGTATGAAAATCATAATCATAGTGTGTTTGCATGACTTTATGCAGCTTTTTTTGCTAAACCAAGCAAATGTTAATAATTTTGTTTTCCTTTTAATATAAGATACATAAAATTCTCGGTAGGAAAATAACATCAGGATAGGTATTGAGACAATTCTGTTAGACTATTGAACACTACCTTTCAAAACCCAATAGATACATTTGCACCATTTATCTCATTGAGGCCTGTCAACAACTTAATGTTATTGCCTCTATTGCAATAATTATGTTAAATATTTTGCCCCTCCCTAGCCTCCATATAGGCATGAGACTCATGCCTATATATGTCTATAGTAGCTTCTGAAAAATAGACTACAATCTGTTAAGCAGAATGACCATAAATTAAAATTCTAGCAATCAGACTCTAGGACAACAATTTAAAAATCATAATATACAGCTGTTATCTTTCTCAACCATCCTTCATTTCATTAAATTTAAACACTTGTTATGCAGCCTGCAACAAGTTCACAAGAAACTTGACATGCTTTCAGATATTTTACCCGAAAGATTGTATCAGAAAGCATGGCAACATAACTATTTGGTTACAACATCTTAGTCACTTATAATTCCATGCAGAGGAAAAAAAAATCCAAAATAAGTTCATTCTCAAAGAATCCATCTGATTCATGATGTATGATGTCATAATATGTCTTACCTTCCACCAATTTTTGGAGGACTTAGCTTTGCTAAGGCTCGTTCAACTTCTTCACTGACCTAATGAAGCACCATACAGCATCAGATTGTCAAGTAGAAACATCAGATATTGCTCATAAATAGGGTCCATTCAGAATATAGAACTTCTAGACCAAAAAATTGAAAGTTCATAGAAGGTGAGTTATCAATTTCATAGAAAAGGATCAAGAATAACTTTTAGGGGCCATGTTTCAACATCCAACAGAGTGAGAAAACAACACAATTACGGAATACAGAAACGAAGTTTTACAAATCACATCATATATCCGAAGCAATCAGACAAAAAGAAAGAGATACTTTACACCAAGGTTCGCCGTACCGTACTGTACCGGCGTTTCGACCCGGGCTCAGTACCGGTACGGTATGGTATACTGCTCGGTACACCCAGGTGTACCGAGCGGTACACTCAGGTGTACCAAGCACTGTAGCAGTGCTACAGTGCTACAGTGCACTGTTACAGTACTCGGTACGGGCGGACCGGTAAAGGGCGGTCCGCGTACTGCTAGCCTGTCGGACCGGTACGTACCGCCCATACCGGGCGGTACAGTCCGGTACGGCAAACCTTGCTTTACACTAACTTAAGAATAAAAGGATTCAAACAATCTTAAGCATTAATTATCTGACCAAACTATAGATATCCTACGGTCCAGCACATGAATCTAATATAATACCATTTATCCTAGCAAAATGGGCCTAAATTTTCCTTCTAGACTTCAATTCTTTTGTAATATTCTTAATTTTTGGAGATTTAAGATACCCCGGCCATAGAAATTATGTGGGCAAACATATGATTCCCACAAAGGATTCACAATGAAAGAAATTCTCTCCCACAAAAATTGACCACAGATCACTCGAACATCAAATTCGGTGATCCTAAATACTAGATTTTTAACAGAATACTAGCAAATTAGGTATATAAAGAAAATCACAACCAATTCGCACTGTAAACACTAAAAATCTTCACCAATCTGAGATCATGCGACCAAACCAAAATCATTAAACCAGTAAAACTGATCTTATTGTGCATAAAAATGGCAAATTCCAGTTCCAGTTAATTCTTGTCAACAAAAGATAGGATCCTAACATAGTACTCCATTCCGACCGATGACAAAACAATGGCATGGTTCTCGTCGATGAGCTCCTCCAAGTTTCCAATGCTCATCGGCGACTCCCAGAGATCATTGAACTTGGAGCGGTCCTCCTCGTTCTTCTCCTCTAGGGAACGGAGGCGTTCCTGATTGGCGGCGAACTCCTCCTCCATGAGGAGGTATTCCTTGACATGCTCAACCTTGAGGATACGTAAGTGACACTTAGATAGCGAGGTGACGATGGGGAGCCAGGAAACAACCTAAGAACCCTTCTGCCTGCATTACTTGCGTCTGACTCGGGACGACGACGCCGCCGGCTCAAACTTTTGTCCTTTTTGTCGCCATCGTGCTTCCTATCACTGGGATGCCCCTAGTTCCCAATGCCTCCGGGGGTTCCTTGGCACATGGATCTTAGGGTTTTAAGGAATCCCACCAAGAGAGTTCAAGATCAGGAGTAAAGATTAAGGGTTTGGCTTCGAAAGAAAGGCGGTAAAAAGAGAAGCCGATCTCAGTTCTTATTTGACTTCATAGCGATACAAAATTATAAATACACCCCTCTAAATATAGTTATTATCCTTGTAATTTTAAGGTACCATCCAATCACCATCTATTTAAATCTTAAGATTCTAACTTACATCAACATTGACATGAATGCTTAAAGAATCAATTTTTATTTTAAATATATTTAAGTTACATTTAACTCTTAAGATTATAATTTACATCAATCTTATCTTATAGGAATACTTTAAAAATCATTTTTATTTTAAATATATTTTTAAGTAATATTATATATGGGATTAGGCATGACTGTAATATAAGATTAAACTAAAAAAATTATATAAAATATTCAAAAAATAAACAAGTCTTATGAATGATATAAAGAGAGATCAAACATAAAATGAATTCAACTACCCTAAATAGTTGAGGCATTACGACTTATTAGAAATACCGTGGAAGAGATAACACATGATTCCAGTTATTAGGGATGTCTTATGAAAAATTTGTATTAGAATAATAAAACACATATGTTATATTAAAATTTAATTATTTTCATTCAAATATAATATAGCCAATTATTTAGAGCAAGACTTAAATTCTTGACCTTAATCATCAAGATGTTTTTTTTTCTCTTTAATGGTTTACCACATTACTCCATTATGGTAAATAAAAGTTATTTGACACTTACTATGTGGAATAATATAATTGCAATCAAAGCCAGATTTTAGAAGGGATCATATCCAAAATACATAAAATAAATAAATAAGTACACAGTTAATCTTACAAGACACAAGCAAACAAGTATAAGCAAGCAAGTATTCAGAGCATAAATACAATTAGTGTTTCTCATCATAATGAGATGGGCAAAATGACATTAAATTTTCATACTCGTTTCTGTTTCTGTTGATCACATCACATCTTTAAGAAACAGAATCAGTAAACCTATTCTTTTTATAACATTAGCTTAGCAATCTTTTGATGAAATTATGCTACTTATTTTTCAGCCATTAACAATGGACACAGAAGCAGAAAAATGAATTCTGTAACAATCAACAATGTCAAAATGGCCTATCGAATTACATAAAACAAATAAAAGAAATAGTTTGTATCGATACTTACCAGCAAAGCAACAGCAGCATCAATGGAGCGATTCAAACATAAAGAACATTCTTGATTTGTCTGAAATATGCAGCTCTAGGATCACCATCCATGCATAACATTAATCAAGTTTTAGTCACTTCGCCATGAATGGTTGTTTAAGAGATATCAGGTGATTTTGTTTATGGGGGACAAAATACAAATAGATTTTGCAGTATTTAGAAAAGAAAAAAAAGGAAGTCTCAAATAAAAGTAAACCTTACATTTCCTCAGCAATTATCTTTGTGAATATTAAGTGTTGGTTGCGGAGACGATGGATCTTTTGTTCTACATACTAAGAAAGAAATGGTTTCAGACATGTTCACGTACCTCATCAAGTCTTGGGTGAGGATGCATGATAGCAGGATGCTTAGGAAGCACATCTAACACCTCTATGTCCACAATGCACTTACCATGAATATCATCATAAAGGTCTATGCATCATCTCACCAAATCTTTCTTTCTGAATGAGGGCTTGATAAGGCAACATCACTCCTCGAAGCCACTTCTAGAAAACTAGAGCTTTGTTCCCAATGTACATGCCAAGAAAATTAATGCATTATTGTGGTGCTTATCAGCTTGTGAAATATCTCTTGATAGTACTTATACACTGAGGCTAGCAATTCATATTAATATCTGATTTTTCTATTACAAATAGCATCATGAACCGGTTGACTTCTATTTCCCTGTGGTGACCTCAAAGAATTCACAGCAACCTTAAGGAATGTTTTCTGATGAAGTAATGTACTTCCTAATCTGACAAGTAAGAACAATTATGTCATCATAATTCGTTGAGGTTTCAAGTATTTTTTCCCCTGTAGTTCTAATGGTGAAGCAAACTTCCCTACATGAAAACCTGGCTATCAACAAACTATACATACATCAGAATCATCTAAGAGAAAATGCAGCATAAAAACCTTCAGTTGTTTTCTTCTGTTTTTATCATCCTTCCTGAACAAGATAACAATGAGATACTATTCCTTTTACCTGTGTTGGATGCTGTCCTTGATCATCCTAGCATTTATAAAAAAGAATACTGGCTGTAGACGCTGCCATCTAGCAACTCCACTTTTGAAGTGTTTCAAAACAATTATATCTGTGTAACCTTCAACTGTAGTTATATCTACAAATCATGCTTTCCACTCGTTAAGTCTTCCTTTTACAATTCTGGACACCACAAAATTATCCATAATTAAGATCATACCTTCAAGAGTATCTCCTCGTGGCTGAAGAAAATTCACGTGCTTCTTCTGTAATCAAAAACATCTCCTCCTAACCTTTTTATAGTTGGCTCAAAGGAAAGTCTGGTTGATGTTGATGGCTCAAACAGAGCTACCATAAGATACCCCTCCAGCATTTTGCTTCTCAGTGAATTCTTCTCAATCTTTTCCATCTCGATTGCTATTTCAAATATTCCATTCAAAATATCTGGAACAAACTATTTAGATTCACTGACATCATCAAGCTAGAACTTGTTGCCACAAGAAGCTGAAAACTTCTAAGAATCAAGTAAATAGCACTGGCTGCCACTCATGGGTAAATCTAAAAATGGCCTCCTTCAGGGTGTCTTGTCAAAGATGATGGTTTGCATAGTAGATTGGTGGAGACAAGATGTGCTTCGAGAAAGAGCAAGTTCTCAACACTGCTGGTTGAATGAGAAAAGATAGATGCTTGATGGCATCTCGATGAGCGATCGCTGGAAGTCAGCAAATCTTTCTGCATTACAGGACCTGATGGAGTGAACAAAGCCATTGCAGGTGAAGAGGCAACTAAAACAACGCAAAATTGTTTCTTCAGGTAAATTTGAGTATAAGAAAAATTAAGTTACAAAAAGAATGTATTATACAAAAACTGTATTATAATAGAAATCAGAAGTTAATTAAAGGGGAAGAACAAAACAAACACAGATTAACTAAATGCACAGAACTAATGTGAGAACTAATCAACATGAAACCAACATCATAAACAGTGTTAATTTGCCATTCATTTTGATAGTTAGAGGAGAAAGAAAAAGAATTGGTGGTAACATGAACAACAATATATATAAATGACATGCGAGAAATTCATCATTTTGGTTATGCAAATCATTTGTTTGTACAAGTAAGTTTTTCTACTGTAAGTATTAACAGGATTTACGGTGAGTTCATGCTTGGTCCACGACAGCACGGCCGGGGGAGGGCTGCATGCTAGGGACAGTTGAAGTTGAGGCCATCATCTTTCCCTTTTTTCCCACTCTTTCTTATAACTCCAATAATACTCAAATAATCACAAGTAAAACAGTAATAATAGATTGGCCAAGTTTGATTCATGAGAGTCAATCTGAACTGAAATATTACCTTTTTTCAAGTTTTTGCTCATGAAATTAGATTTGGAAGGTCAATAGTTTGATTGATAACTTTTTGCTTATTTCTTTATATTATGTCATATTCCAGTGTGATCCTCTAATCCCTCTCAAAAACTCATTGAACAAAAAATCCCAAAAAATAATTCCCTTTTTGTAGATGTAAGTTTTTGATTTCTTAATTTTATTTATAAAGTTTAAATTGTGTTTCTATTTATTTGGGAAATTGCATGCAGATTTTTGCAATGTTGATAGTTTTTTTGTATGAGCCCTTCTAAATTCAAAATACAAATACTTAACACATATATGTTATTGTAATTAATTTCACTAACTAAATTTAATTACTACTATTAATTCTAGATGCCAAAAATTAGCAATCATGAAAAGCCTAAAATTGAAAATGATACTAGTCAAACTACAGGAAATGCAAACATGATGTTAAGACAAAAGTTATAGTTCAGAGTAAAAGCCAGTATAAACATTCAAAATAGAAATATTTGGTAATTGAATATGAAAAAGACATACCAGCATTTAGACACGATATTCAGAACCTAAAAGAATTAAACCATATGATCAAAGTGAAATAGGAAAAATAATCTCTTTAATGCCTCTATAAAGTTGATATTTTGAACTAATGTTTAAGAAATAGTTTAGTGTATCTCTATTGCAACAAATAAGCTTCATTATTACTCAAGATATGCATACAAATCTCTTCATATTATAAATAGAAGATCTAATACCTCAAAAGGTTGGCCTCAGTTACTTCTACTGTGTAAAGATCTTTGGAGACCATGTTGAGCCAATTTTCTCTGCTCCAGACATCACTCTTCATTAGCAACCAACACTCAGCACAATTATACTTGTTCTGATAAGAGAGGGATTGAAAACCTATCATTGACAAACACCAATGACAGCAGAACAGTTTGTTTATTTATATCCCCAGGATATTTTTCAAGTTTTTCTCATAAACCCAGTTACACTCCTATGAAATTCTTATAGTATAGAATGGAAAAGTGATTGTGATAGGACTGCAGATAGCATACTTAAAACCCCAAAATAAACAATTAAAACATATGATCAAAGCAAAGTAGGATAATTCATCTCTTATAAATGTACTTATAAGGAGATGAACAATTGAGAGTTCCTCTATGACCCATTGAAACACAAGATGGCACTGATTGAGAAAGGATAAAATATGAAAGCAGTTCTTAACTCGCTAGTGTTAGATCATTGGCTAAAAGCCTAAAATTGGATACTGCTGTCAAGCAACTCTTTTCTGAAAGACAAAATGCATAAGAAAATCTTATTATTCCTTGAGCTAATCTAAATGTAAAGAAGTACTGAGAGGTGAACAAGTATGAAACAATGGTGTATGCAAGTCATCTATTTGGCACTCTGGTTGCTGAATAGATGTTATCAGGAAAATTTTGCACGATTTTTGTTGGAAAAGAAGCTGATTTTATTGCTCGTCGAATCAGAGGACAGATTTTGACTGTGTATCCAACTTCGCAATAAAAAGAAAAAAAATACCCATTTTCCTTGTAGCTGAAGAAGTTATGGCAGATGTTGCTGGTCTACTCTTGTTGCATCAGGTGCAGCAGCTCAGCGAAGGAGGCCTCATCGTTCCCGTAGAAGGTATCGGGCATACTCAGGAGCTCGTGAATCCTCATGGCAGTGGGATCGGAGGCATCGTCGACGATCGCCGCCGCGAGAGGAGGAGGAGGAGGAGGAAGAGGATCTTGAAGCCCTCGGATGTGATGGGAGCTCGAGCACTCCGGTTCCTCCGGTAACTTAGTTCCGCTATTTCTCAGGGCCAGGATCTCTGGTTCCAGCAGGGACGTCACGATGGTCCAAAGCGCCCCTTGGTCGTCCCAAGCCTGGTCGACCGCAACCTCCTCCGGGGGCTTGATTTTTGGCGTTTTATTGATGCCGGGAGCGGCGCCGTCGCCGTACTTAGGGAGGCGGCGGATAATGTGGACCACCTCTTTCCGGTCCTGAGGCCAGGTGAGGAGGTCGGGGACGGCGCCGGGAGGTGCATCATGTGGAGCGAAGGAGATGGCGGCGACGTCGGTGGCGGTGAGGGTGGAGAGCTCATAGGCCTTCTTGAGGAAGCAGGCCCTCCTCTTCTTGAACGCGGTGCGCCGTGCCCTAGGGTCGGCGATGAACTTCACCGGCCGCTTCATCTTCGCCCGAAGAGAGATAGAGAGAGAGGAGGGCACGGAGGAGGATTGACCAAGGACGGCTAAGCCAAACACGGAGAGAGCGAGAGAGATCGAAGGAGGAAGAGGAGAGCGAGAGCGGGAGTGGGAGGGGGGAGACTGGGGTTATATGTATATATAGGCCGCGTTTAGTTCAACTGGAATCGGATCTTCAAGTGAAGCGGATCCGAAGCATGTGCGATGCGACACCGACTCGAAGCGGATCTTCAAGTGAAGCGGATCCAAAAAATGTGCGATTCACGTGATGAGTAGTCGTACGGGAGAGAGAAAAAAGAAAGAATAAGCATATATAAACATAAGTTCTAAAAGATTTACCCTTTCGTGACATGGTAACTCTTATTAATAGATTGTCAACAAAACCCATATCAGCCAATAAGAATTTAGAGGTATTTGGACATTCTAAAGTATGAATTTTTGAAAGAGAGAATGTTTACTGAAATGTTCTTCAGGAGCTCAAAAGTGACATCTTCTATTCGATATGCTTTTGGATGCCACTTTCCTTCTGACCAATCAACATGCGTCACGGACTAATTGACAATTCCAGTAGGATCCACCATCTGCTGGATGTCGAAATGTCCTGTCTGGTTATTGATACTATCAAATTCCCAAATAAGCTATTACTCAGGAAAGCCAAAATACAAAATGATCTAATGTACTTACATTCAATAGAGTTTGCTGGCAACCTGGCAACAATCTCTATCCCAACTTCAATCTAGGGGGATGTAGACCTTTTCTTTCTATTTATTACTTACAGGCTTGATCGATCTAATTGGTCTTATTATATATATTATTCTAGAGGAGGCTATCTGGGCTGTACCATTAGAAAGAAAGCCAGCGGAAAAGTTTGGAAGCATTATCTTACTTCAGGAAGGAAGATAGTGTTCATCAACATAGCAGTTGTGACTATCAAAACCTGGCTGAGGTCAAGAAATAGGCAAAAATGGGAATCAGTATTACTGGTTAATCAATCTGAGGGAGTAGCCATTGAATGACTCAACACATAAACATTTAGATACATTCAAAAGAAGCAAAGTGCCTAAGAAGAAAAGAACATGATGATTCTTAAGCAGGTATTATGCATTAGAACTTGGATATCCTACAGGCCAGCTCATGAATCTAATATAATACTATTTATCCTAGCAAAATAGGCCTAAAATTTTCTTATAGACTTCAATTCTTTTGTTATATTCTTGGAGATTTAAGATACCCCGACTATAGAAATTATGTGGGCAAACGTATGATTCCCACAAAGGCTTCACAATGAAAGAAATTTTCTTCCACAAAAATTGACCACAAATCACTCAAACATCAAATCTTCAGCTAACCAAGTTTGGCGAGCCTAAATACTATATTGTTAACAGAATACTAGCAAATTAGGTATATAAAGAAAACCACAACCAATTCGCACCCTAAACACTAAAAATCTTCACCAATCTGAGATCATGCGGCTAAACCAAAATCATTAAACTAGTAAAACTGGCCTTATTGTGTATAAGAATGGCAAATTCCAGTTCTAGTTGATCCTTATCAACAAAAGATAGGATCCTAACGTAGTACTCCGTTCCGACCAATGATGAAACAATGACATGGTTCTCGTCGATGAGCTCCTCCAAATTTGAGGATACGGAAGCGGCACTTAGACAGCGAGGTGATAGTGGGGAGCTAGGCAACAGCCTAAGAACCCTTCTGCCTGCATTGCTTCCGTCCGACCCAGGACGACGACCCTGTCGGCTTGAACTTTTGTCCTTTTTGTCGCCATCATACTTCCTATCACTGCAATGCCGCCGATTCCCCATTCCTCCGGGGGTTCCTTGGCACATGGATCTTAGGGTTTTGAGGAATACCAACAAGAGAGCTCGAGATCGAGAGTAAGGATTGAGGGTTTGGCTTTGAAAGAGAGACGATAAACAGAGAAGCAGATCTCGGTTCTTATTTGCCTTCATAGTGACACAAAATTATAAATACATCTCTTTAAATATAGTTATTATCCTTGTAATTTTAAGGTACCCTCCAATCACTATCTATTTAATTCCTAAGATTCTAACTTACATCAACATTGATATGAATGCTTAAAGAATCAATTTTTATTTTAAATATATTTAAGTTACATTTAACTCTTAAGATTATAATTTACATCAATCTTATCTTATAGGAATACTTTAAAAATTATTTTTATTTTAAATATATTTTTAAGTAATATTATATATGGGATTAGGCATGACTGCAATAGAAGATTAAACTAAAAAAATTATATAAAATATTCAAAAAATAAACAAGTCTTATGAATGATATAAACCGAGATCAAACATAAAATGAATTCATCTACCCCAAATAGTTGAAGCATTACGACTTATTAGAAATGCCATAGAAGAGATAACACATTATTCCAGTTATTAGGGATGCCTTATGAAAAATTTATATTAGAATGATAAAATACACATGTTATATTAAAATTTAATTATTTTCATTCAAATATAATTAGCTAATTATTTAGAGTAAGACAAATTCTTGACCTTAATTATCAAGTTGTTTTTTTTTTTCTCTTTAATGGTTCACCATATTACTCTATTATGGTAAATAAAACTCATTTGACACTTACTATGTGGAATAATATGATTGCAATCAAAGCCAAATTTTAGAAGAGATCACATCCAAAATACATAAAATAAATAAATAAGTATATAATTAATCTTACAAGAAACAAGCAAGCAACTATTCAGAGCATACGTACAATTAATACATAAATTAGTGTTTCTCATCATGATAAGATGGGCAAAATGACATTAAATTTTCATACTCATTTTTGTTTCTGTTGATCACATCACATCACATCTTTAAAAAAACAGAATTAGTCAACCTATTCTTTTTATAACATTAGCTTAGTAATCTTTTGATGAAATTATGCTACTTATTTTTTGGCCATTAACAATGGATATAGAAGCAAAAAAAAAGAATTCTGCAACAATCAACAATATCAAAATGGCCTATCGAATTACGTAAAATAAATAAAAGAAATAGTTTGTATCGATACTTACCAGCAAAACAACAACAGCATAAATGGAGTGATTCAAACATAAAGACTATTCTTGGCTTGTCTGAAATATGTAGCTCTAGGATCACCATTCATGTAATTTCATAAATTTTAGTCTTTTGTTGCATAACATTAATCAAGTTTTAGTCACTTCGCCATGAATAATTGTTTAAAAGATATCAGGTGATTTTGTTTATGGGAGACAAAATACAAATAGAGATTACAGTATTTAGAAAAGAGAAAAAAAGAAGTCTCAAATAAAAATAAACCTTGTATTTCTTCAGTAATTATCTTTGTGAATATTAAGTATTGGTTACGGAGATGATGGATCTTTTGTTCTAAGTACTAAGAAAGAAATGGTTTCGGACAAACCAATATCATAAACGGTGTTAATTTGCCATTCATTTTGATAGTTAGAGAAGAATGAAAAAGAATTGGTGTTAATTTGCCATTCATTTCGATTGGCCGTGTCGATTATTCGAGCGGGCCCACGGTGAGACTGTCGGTGACAAAAGGCATGTAAATTTGCTGAGTGGAGCTTTCGGTCCACGTCCGAGCCGAAAATCAAAGTACTTGTTTGAGATGATCACGGAAGAGACACGTGTGGCTCATTACGAGGATACTGTTCGCTGATTAGTGCGGCACAACTAACCCTCGAGATAGGGACAAAGAAGAGGAAAAGAGCTACGGAAGACGGTGAAGTGAACTGTCAGGTATGGAGAGCACCGCACCCAACACGACGGCACGTCTCCAATGAAGTCGGCCCACGTGTATTTCCTAAGGCTAACAATTCTTCAACATCTTATTTACTTGCGATATATATATATATATATGTATATATATATATATGTATATATATATGTATGTATATATATATGTATGTATATATATATATATGTATGTATATGTATGTATATATATATATATGTATGTATATATATATATGTATATATATATATGTATGTATATATATATGTATATATATATGTATATATATATATATGTATATATGTATATGTATGTATATATATATGTATATATATATATGTATATGTATGTATATATATATATGTATATGTATATATATGTATATGTATATATATACATATATATATGTATATGTATATATATACATATATATATATATGTATATATATATATATATATATATATATATATATATATATATATATATATATATATATATATATATATATATATATATATATATATATATATATATATATGTATATAGAACTCTAAAATGGGCACGTAAAGCTTTTTATTTTTATTTTTATTTTCCATAATTAATCGACCATAGAAAAGAATGTAGAACAAAGTCTAAGCAGTAGTATTGATAGGTGCGGTTGACAGAAGATTGAGTCAGCATCTCGGAATTAGCTTGATTGTGATGACCATACATACACCTATCTAAGGCATAACGGACACACACACTGCATTTCTATTGCAAAATCACACCAAAAATCCTGAGTTCCACATGATATTAACGTTAAATGTGCTACGTGTCCAATGCAGAAATTTGGTAAAAATGGTTTGACGCTATAAGACAAACATTTCGACATAATTAAATCAATATTTGAACTACATTATACCAACAAAAATATTATAATCCAACTATTTAGGATCAATTATGTGAACTACATTATTTCCCATTATTGACATCTGAGTATAATCATCAAACAATAAGGTAAAAACTTAATTGGTTCAGAAACATTCAATCAGATCTTCGTCAAATGGCAAATCCCAAATATTAAATGTGTAAATATAATAAATTCAAATAATTATAATACAATCCACATAATTGAGGTGAGAGGAAATAAACATGCAAAAAAAAAAAAAAAGAAGTAAAAAACATAAAGATAAAAACGATCTCTTAGCTCCGACTTGAGGGGCATCACAGTCACTTGGAAATAGTCTTTACTTGAAGTGTGAGCAATTGTATCTGAAGGCAGAATGAATCTGGTGAATTAAGAGAGATGAAAACTACTGAACAATATAGACCAACAAAGAGAGACGAAAACTTGTGTAAAGATTTGCCAAATAACCAAATGGAATAAGGCCGGCAAGCAAAGATTAGTGGTCTAAAACACAATGGAATTAGCACGACCTACAAGTTTCAATAAGAATAAACTGATTTATCTTTTTGATGTCTAAAACTTACTCAATATCAGACATGATACGGTTTAGACAACAATATCTTGAAGGTTAGTGGTGCATAGTGGCAATAACAAATACTTGAGACCACTTACTCATGCGGCAATTAAACATTCCGAGAAAAACTACGAGTGAATCAGTGATCCTTCTTTATACTTTAGCCAAAACGCAAAAGATCAATAGTTCAACTTAGTCAGCATGAATCCTGACCCTTTCTGGAAATGTCATGTCCCAATACAGTGTATATTTTGTCCCATTTTAATTTCCATTTATGACAAGTTGAAGTCGCACTTACTGAATTGTCATTCTAGTTTGTCTTTCGTATTTTCCGAAAAAGACATATTCCAACATGAAACAATTTAGCATATACATTTGATTTCAAACTAATTACATATTACCCCATACAGTTAGTTATTTTTAGCATCTTGGTTCCTACACTTCAGAAATTTACATTAGCATTCCTATAGTTACGAAAGTGAAACATCTAAGTCAATTTACCCATACGCCATTAATTTTACCGACGGAAATATGAAAATAAAGAGCAGAAAGGTAATCTTAATGTTCCAGTTGGTGGTAGCAAACAACGTCAGTGGTGGTAAACGACAATGCCACAAGTGATTGTTGTGGATGAGGAGAGCGACGACGAGAGATAAGGATCACTATGCATTTGCATCGACACCGACGCAATTGCCGAGCGGGGAAAGGGTCACCGATGCAGATGTAAAGCGATGCTACTCGGCATATGCATTGATGGCCCTTTAGCTCGGCAACTACATCGCATCGACGTAGATGCAAAGTAGCACTGCTCAGCATCTGCATCGACGACCCTTGCATATGCAGAGCGATGTTACTAGGCAACTATGTCAATGCCGAAGTAAATGTAAAACAACATCACTTGGCAATTGCATCGGCGTCGACGTAGATGCAGAGAGATGTCACTCGGCAACTACGTTGGTCGCTCTGTATTTGCATCGGTGACGACGCAGATGCAGAGCGATGTCGCTTTGTATCTACGTCAATGCTGATGCAATTGTCGAGCAACAAAAGAGCCACCAATGCAAATGCCGAGCAGCCCTTTCGCCACTCGACAATGGCAATGACGCTGACACCGACGCAGATGTACTCTTACATCTCACCGCTACTCTCCCCATCCATAATAGTCACTCGCAACCCCCAACAATGCTACCATCCACCACCACCGACGTCATCCACCATCATCAACTAGAATGCTAAAATTATCTTTTTGTCTTTTGTTTTTATATTTTCATTGATAAAACCAATAACGTTATGGTAAATAGATCTAAATGCTTTACCTTCATAATTATAGGGATGCCAATGAAATTTTTTAAAGCATAAGGATCAAAATGCTAAAGGTAGTTAAATATAAGGAGTATTATGTAATTAGTTCTTTGATTTCTTAAGACATATAAACAC